>NC_041382.1:183728390-183728897 GCF_002162155.2 Triticum dicoccoides | reverse complement strand
GTACTCGCCTAAGTATTTGAAAATCCTACCGAGTGGAGAGCAATCCTCCCACTAGGGGGCTTAGCTGCAGTCCAGTACTCGCCTAAGTTTGAAAAAATCCTACCGAGTGGGGAGCCAGCCTCCCACTCGGGGGCTTAGCTGCAGTCCAGTACTCGCCTAAGTTTGAAAAATCCTACCGAGTGGAGAGCGACCCTCCCACTCGGGGGCTTAGCTGCAGTCCAGTACTCGCCTAAGTTTGAAAAATCCTACCGAGTGGAGAGCGACCCTCCCACTCGGAGGCTTAGCTGCAGTCCAGTACTCGCCTAAGTACGAAACACATCCCAATCCGCAGGAACGACGAGGTGCAGGTCGACTGCCACCTTCTCCTTCAGAGCTTCGCCACAAATACAACATGCGCTCCATCCCAATCCGCAAGGATGACGAGGTGTAGGTCGACTGCCACCTTCTCCTTGGGAGCTTCGCCACAAATACAACGTGTGCTCCATCCCAATCCGCAAGGACGATGCG
>NC_041382.1:183475494-183728145 GCF_002162155.2 Triticum dicoccoides | reverse complement strand
AAATACAACGTGCTCCATCCCAATCCGCAAGGACGACGAGGTGCAGGTCGACTGCCACCTTCTCCTTGGGAGCTTCACCACAAATACAACATGCACTCCATCCCACTCCACCAGGACGACGAGGTGCAGGTCGACTGCCACCTTCTCCTTCGGAGCTTCGCCACAAATACAACATGCGCTCAATCCCGACCCGCAAGGACGACGAGGTGCAGGTCGACTGCTACCTTCTCCTTCGGAGCTGCGCCACAAATACAAAAAGTCGTCTCGAGTGAAGAACGAGTTCCACTCGACGGAGAATTCATGAAGATATTCAACGATAAACTAAGTTCAGATAAATCCTAAAGGTTCCAGACCGCAGATCGAAGTGCTCGGGCATTCAGCACGAAAGAGTTTAACGGTTACAAAAACCACTCGGCATTCCGAGGCAAATTTAAGGTGGGGCATAAAAGTTTGTTCACTCCGCAGGAGGATGACTGGCAGGCTCGACGAACTCGTCCAGGTCAACGCCGTCGGCGATCCGAGTGGCTGCAGCAATAAAAGTCTCCATAAAAGATCGAAAGTCATGCCTCTGGGTGTTGGCGACCTTGATTGCTGCCAGCTTATCTTGTCGCACCTCCTTGCAGTGGACACGAACCAAAGACAGAGCCACATCAGCACCACACCAGGCAGAAGATTTCTTCCACTCCTGCACTCGACCAGAGATCTCATTAAGTCAAGTCATCAGGGACTCGAGATCATTCTGGAGCGTGGCCCCTGGCCAAAGTGATGTGTCGATCCATGACGTGGCGACCTTCAGTCGAGCCAAGTAGTCCACAACATCGTCGATGCGGGATTCCAGTCGGAGCAGATTCATGACAGTTCCATCTTTCACGGGAGAGTTGATGGGGTCCAAACCTGGCTCAATCCGCCCAGTCTCCTCCTCGAAGTTCTGGCAAAACTCTGCATTCACGATCCAAGGATAAGTCAATTTTCGTATGCTGAGTCGACAAAAAAAACATCAGTCGGAACAAAATGTATACCTTCAAGCTTGATGAACAACTTCTTGGCAAGGCTCCTCAGATAGCTCTCCAGATCGTCCCTCCTGCGAGCGATGCCTTCCATCTTCTCGTACAGGTTGAGATTGTCCTTCTTCAAGCGCGTGCACTCCTTGTTGGCTTCATTCAGGGAAGATTTCATCTTGGCGTTCTCTTCTTCCAATTGGCCGACTGAAGCCAGTTTCTGTTCAGCCAGAGAGGTTTTGACGTCAGCTTTCTTTTGAGCAGCAGCCAAATCCTGATCCTTCTTCGCCAGAGCTTCGTTTAGTTTTTCTGCAAAGAAATGGTGCTTGATTCAAAAAGAGCAGAAAGGTACTCAAGCCTAAGACAAACCATTCGACAAGCTTGTCTTACCATTGGCGTCGTCCTTGGCCTTTTGCAGCTCTGTCTTGGCCAATTCCAAGTCAAGGTTTAGCTGGATCTGCTGTTTCTCCAAGTCAGCAAAGTGAGCTCCAAGATCACAAGATTTCTGCAATCAGGGAGGGGAAGTTATTTTACAGTGAAAAACGACAAAGACAATCAATACTAAGACTACGGTCGACTGCCCGCAGTCCACCATAGTCTCGGGGACTACACCCAGTGGGTGCACTTTGCGTGCCCCCACCGGTTCGGTTTACACTCGACACGGCCAGACCAGATCGAGCGAAAGAATCAAAATACAAAGACTACAGTCGACTGCCACCCAGTGGGTGTACAGATGCAAAGATTTTCCGAAAGAGAGTCTCCAATAGCATATCCTAACAGAACAAGCGGTGACCAGCTAACCTGAACATTGCTTTGGAGAGCCGAGCTGGCGTCATAGGCGGCCTGACTGGCGTCCCGCACCATCTTCACCTTCTCCATCATAATGCCCGCCTGGCGTATGGCTTCCTTGGCAGCATTCACTTCGTCCTCTGGGACATGATGGATCGCAAAAACTGAAGGTGGGTCGGCAGGAGCTTGAGCAGTCGGCGAAGAAGGCAGGGCACTCGACAATGGTACGGCGAAGGTAACAGATCCCCGATTGACATCACCAGCGTCCTGAACAACTGGTTCCGCCATCGGTGTCGACTGTGGCACCTTGCTTGCAGGAGCTTTCCTATTTTTCCTCGTCAAAGGCCTCTCATGCTCTTCATCATCATCATCGGGGAGGTCAATAATGCTAGGAGTTGTTCAAAGATCAATCACCAAAATCACATCACCCAATGGTACACATTGCAGTTGAGTCGACCAAATAAAGACAGAATGACAGAAATCTTACCCAGATTGGAAGTGACTGCATCCTCCATTACCTCATCCTCATCTCTGTAAGCTAAGGTCCTGGAAGTAGCAGCGCTGCCAGTTCCAAAGTTCGTCTGGTTAAATCAAGAAAAAATAAACAGCACGGAGCGTCGAGTGAATACAAAGGGAGACACTCACGCAGAAGCGACGGGGATGTCAATCTTAATCTTCGGCAACGCCTTCCGAGGCTTCTGCTCTGCAACTTTGAGATGCTTTGACACTTTTTCAGTTGGGGTTGGTGAAGATGTCCGAGGACGCTTTGAAGACTGACCAGTCTGAGCAATCGCCTTTTCACAGGCACTCGGTCGTTCTTGGTCAAGCTTGGATCGCCTCTCCCTGTGAGGAGGCGACTCGACTTCTTCTTCGTTGCTTGGGTCATCGCTTTCTTCGTCCTCTTCTCCGTCAGAATGCCATTCGCCACTGTCGCCGCCGCTCGCCTCTCCTTCCAGATCTTGCTCTTGCTCTCCATTGGGCATTGAGTACATTTCGATAAGGGCCTGAAAGAAAGCAGGAAGAATAAAGTCAGTCGACGCAGTATAGACAGTTGCGCAAGTGAATTCAGATTATAATCAAAAGCTCAGAATCGGACCTTTTCTGGTTCGTGGGACTGGTCGAATGGAGGAACTCTCCTGGCTCCCCTGGGGTTGTCCTTGTTTCCGGTGATGCCCGACAGCCACCCCTCCAGTGTGTCGTCATCGACCTCCTCCGGGTGAATCCGAGTGGTGTCGTCAAGACCTAAATACATCCACATCGGATGGTCTCGAGCTTGAAGAGGCTGGATGCGCCGCCGAAGGAAAACCTCCAAGAGATCCATACTAGTGACCCCGTCACGGATAAGCTGGACCACTCGTTCGACCAGCACCCTAACTTGCGCCTTCTCCTCCGGGAGCACCTTCAAAGAGGAGGGTTTCCTCACTCGGTCCATGGTAAAAGGAGGGAGGCCAGTCGACTGCCCTGGCGTCGGCTGGTCTTTGCAGTAAAACCAGGTCGACTGCCATCCGCGGACCGAGTCGGGAAGAATCATGGCCGGAAAGGAACTTTTCCCTCTCACCTGAACACCAAGACCCCCACACATCTGAATCACTTGTGTTCTCTTGTCACTCGGATTGGCCTTTTTCACCGTCTGAGAACGACAGGTGAAAATGTGCTTGAAAAGACCCCAATGATGCCGACAACCCAAGAAATTCTCGCACAAAGACACGAAAGCAGCGAGATACATGATTGTGTTGGGAGTGAAGTGGTGGAGTTGTGCCCCAAAGAAATTCAGAAATCCCCAAAAGAAAGGGTGAGGAGGCAAGGAAAATCCACGGTCGACGTGGGTGGCAAGGAGAACGCGCTCACCCTCCCGAGGTTGCGGCTCGGATTCCTTCCCCGGAAGCCGCGCCGATCCATGGGGGATCAGTCCTCCATCGGCTAGGTCGTCGAGGTCTTCTTGGCATATCGCCGAGCGGATCCAGTTGCCCTGGATCCAGCCCTTCGGCAGGCCGGCTCGTGAGGAAGATCCACCCTGACTGGTCGCCTTCCCCTTCGCCTTTGTCGTCGCCTTCTTCGCCCGCTCCAGAGCCGCCGTCTTCTCCTTCCCCATCGTCGCCGGCGAGACGCGTACGGAGCGGCGGCGCTGGGGCAAGAGCGAGCGCGATGAAGAAGCCTGAAGAGGAGAAGAGGAAATGAGAACACACTGTTCAAGAAACCCCGGTCTGACGCCTTATATGAGGTCGCTTCTGAGTGGCTGACTGGTAGGCCCGGACAATCCTGTCAAATCCCATAACAATCGCGCGCGCGATACGTGGCGAAAAAGGTGGCACGGAGATCGAGGCGGCTCCGCCCTATCCCATCCGATTACTGCGGCCTCCCCCGTCCCGCGCGCTTCCCAAAATCCGAATCCCGCGAAATTTGCGGGCAGCAAAACAACTTGTCAGACGGAAGATCTCCTCCACACCGTCACTCAGAGCTTTTCAAGTAAAGAAACTCACTCGACAAAAAACAAAGAATGGATCAAGGTGACTGAAAAGGAAGTTGCTATCATCACTCAGGTTCATTGATCCGAAACAAGATATGCTCATGGCATGAAAAATGAGTCGGAGAAGTTCTCAACTCCTTCCCCACTCAAACCTCGATCCATTCGGGGGCTAATGATGAAGCTATGTACCTAGGGTAGGGTCATGGACCTGTCCTAACTACCCTACCCAAGGACATCTCTAGAAGAAATCACCTTTCAATCGACTTGGAGGTGTTCCACTCGACAGACTCGAAGACACTCGACCAAGAAGCAATCACTCGACCAAGATCCAACCACTCGACGGCCAGGATACCTAAAGTCACTCCGCATGCTAACGGTCGGTCATTAAGTAGCTTTTATGGTCATCATAGCACTTTATTAGGGGCATTACCAGTAACGCCTGACCTTAATGTATTTGAAACCCTGCATAACTGAGGGCCGGAGGGGTCTGGCGGACTCTATATAAGCCACCCCCTCCTCAGGGTAAAGGGTTCGCACCCCTGTAATTCATACACACATAATCCAGTCGACCGCCTCCGGGCTTCGAGACGTAGGTCTATTACTTCCTCCGAGAAGGGCCTGAACTCGTAAACCTCGTGTGCTTACAACTACTCCATAGCTAAGATCTTGCCTCTCCATACCTACCCCCCTACATTACTGTCAGACTTAGAACCACGACAACTAGCTCATTTGACAACCCAATTGATGTTGATGCTATCTCAACCATGCCATCAAAGGACCTTGTTCCTTTTGATGAAGGATATGTGATTCCAAGTGAATCAGACGATGACATTCCCTCAGCTGCTTCGTCAGAACAACTAGATGAAGAAATTGAAGTGGATGCAATCCCTTCAACACTAATTGTCTCCTCGCCCATGCCTCACTTTACTGCTGAAGAGGCCGACGTTGAAGAAGAAGATGAAGATGTGGACATTGGAAGCACTACTCCGGTGTTGAATGATGACTATTGGGAAAGTCAGCACCCCAACTCTCCTCTGTTCACGCCTCTTCAACAAATTCCTCAGTCCCCGGTAACTACTGAAGTCCAAATGGGATCTGAAGAACCTCGTACAACTCCATCCATCCATGAACAAATTCCAGCCACTAGTGTTGATGAAAATGTAAATGAAGAATGGAAGTCCCAGGCTGCCACTGAAGAAGTACCTGAAATTCCTCAGCCTGTGGAACCTGAGATCGAGATCCCTGACGTTGTGATGCAATTGACTGACTCCTCACCCCAAGCCAAAGGATCCCTTCTCGAAGAAGCAAAAATTCAAGGCTGATGACTTCTTTGGCGAGCATGTATTCTTCACTGACTACAATCCTTATGACTCTGCTCGTCTAAGGAGGAAGCGTTTCTGGACTGCAAGCCAGGCCAACTTCTATTCTTCACTGCTTTTCAACAAGGACAAAATCTTCTACCATGAGCATATTCCTCATGTGGACATGGAATCATTGCCTTGTTTCACTCCTATCCTCAGTGTGCTTCATGACGCAGGCCTCCTCAACTTTTGCTCTGACATTGTTAATTGGAATGAAGAGCCCATTCTTCAGTTCTGTGTGACACTGCACATCACCGGTGATCCTGAAGATATCAACACCTGGGTCTTGGACTAGATGACCGATAATACTCATTATAAGGCACCGGCCTCTGAATTGCTTCACGCCCTGCCCATCAGTCCACCCAGTGAAGGAGCTCGCTGCCTGTACCAAGAACCTGAACTCACAGCTCATTACATGCAAGTGTTAATGAAGCCTCTGAAACCCGGTCAAGCCCCAAGGACCAAATTCCTCGTAAAGGACTTACTCTATGTGCCCAAAACAGTCTATCGAATTCTGACGAGGACAATGAGTCCCATCAAAGGCCACGACTCATTTGATGAGGAAATAGTTGGCATCATGAAGAATCTGCTATTCAACATCATTCATAGCATTCCTATCAATTATTATGATTTCTTCATGAGGACTCTGGCAAATGTTGCACTCTCTCCATTTGAGTTGAAGCCTTATGCTCCTTGGATTATGAGATTCCTCAGAACAAGGTCTTCACTCAACTACAAGGCTGATTTTCAGAATCACCTCGGCTATCTGCCCCCGGTTGAAGTCCTCAAGCAGGCTTTTACTTCAACTGATGAAAAGGGCAAGACACCTCTTGTCATTGATGAAGGCATTCGTCCATTGGATGGTCAGTTTCGCAAAGCTGCGTCTTACTCCACCAATGATGACTCTGCCACTCATGATTCTGCTGCCAATGCACCCAAGTCTACTCCTCAAGCCACAACTCCACGTGTGATGTCTGACTGTGAGCTGCTTCTTAGTCTTCACCAGAAAGTGGATCGAAATCATAAATGTTTTAAGCGTCAGTTTGGTTCTATTCTTCACAACATGACTGCTACACATAATGCAGTGAAGAAAAACCATTACTACCTCCATGAAGTCTTCGGTCGCACCTGGGCTGTCCTATCACATCTGTATGGTGAAGAAGATCTGAAGAAAATGGGTCTCAAGGAAGATTTTGACTGGTCTGCACCTCCTCCGAAGAAATTCAAGAAGGTCAAGGTTCCTTCTTTGGTGACCAGCTCATATTCTTCATCCTGCACCGACGAGTATGAAGACTTGGATGACACTGCGACAGGCCCTACAACGACAAACGACCCCAACAACACTGGCGCTCCTCCATCAACTTGATATTCTTCAGGGGCGTTAGTCCTCATTTTCGATCCTTTTGGTCATTCGATGACAAAGGGGGGGGGATTTGAGTTAATCTTCAAGAGGGTCTACTTATATGGGTGTTTTTTAAGTTACAACTCTTGTTCTTCTGAGACTTTATTCGATCGAGTTGTAAACTTAAACTCTATGGTGGTCTGATACTTTTGCTGAGTTTTTCTGCATGCTTATTCCTCATTAATGTTAATGCACGCATGCTGAATTCCATCAGTCACCATATTTCATCATGCATTACAAATTCTTCATATTATATGTCAATGCGTGTATGAATTACAAGATATAGGGGGAGATCTCCATGATTCTACTCTTCAAGTGTGCATTGCTTCAAAAGCAAATTTCTCACTATGCACATCTTAAGGGGAGTTCTTCTATATCTTGCAATCAAATTCCTCAATATCAGTATTTACACTTCATATGTTTATCCCCGTTGAAAACTTAACCTATATTGTCATCAATCACCAAAAAGGAGGAGATTGTAAGTGCATCTAGTGCCCCTTAGTGATTTTGGTGTATTGAAGACTTATAGGTTAAGGGACTAATGTGTTTATTATTGTACACAGGTCCATAAGTCCATGAGGAGTTTGATATTTACACAGAAAGTCGACCCCTAAAAATGAAGTTCTTCGACTGAAGACTTTGGATTTCTGAAGACTTTGAAAGTGAAGAAATTGGTGCAATCCTGAAGACTTGGTATTCATTCGAGGAACATGAAGCATGAAGACTTTTGTTTTCGTAGTTTCATTTTCTCTTTCTTGAGTCATAGGAAACACCGTACTATTAAACGGGGTCGAGAAAATACTAAGGAAAAATTTCCATGTGGTGCTCAACTCAAATCCTACACCTATCAATCCCTTCGAGTGAAGCCATTGGAAATCTCATACAGCTCAGTCAATTTCTTCAGTGACAGAGACGAAGTTCTTCTGGTCTCTGAGGAATTTGTTCTGACTGAGGAGTTAGGAATTCGCCAGTGCGGATTGCCTACACAGTGAGGAACATGATAGCCCTGAGGATTTTGGTACTCAAAATTCCGACCATTGTTGTGCTATGCGTCAGCTGTCCCAAAATATCTACCCACCTAACGGTCATATTATTGAAGGGCATTTATGTCTTATCATGTCGGGCTGCTCCCTAGGCTATAAATAGCCGCCCCTACAACCGCTAGCTAGTTGGCTGCTCCGAGAGAAACTGACACTTGTCATTTTAGAGCATCCCATCCTCCGAGGACTTTGAGTGAAAATCATCAAGTGAGGAAAACCCAAACCCAAACACCTACAAACCCCAAGTGATTGAGCATCACTGAAGAGATTGATCCTGCGTGGATCCGACGCTTGTTACCTTTGAAGACTGTGCATCTTCCAGACGATTAGGCGTCATGGTCTAGAGCATCCAAGAGGAAATTGTGGATCGCCGAGTGACCAAGTCTATGAAGGTTTGGAAGTCACCTGAAGACTTACCACGAGTGATTGGGAGAGGTCTATGTGACCTTAGCTCAAAGGGAATACGGTTAGGACTGAGTGTCCTGCGCTGCGTGTTCAGGACTGGGTGTCCGGGACTGTGTGTCTTCAGGCTTAAATACCTAGCCGCCCTAACCAGACTTACAACTGTCACAACAGTTGGAACTGGTCTACCAAATCAGTGTCTTCACCGAGCCAACTGGTTCCATTTCCTCAACCCTTCCATTTCCTCATTTCTGTGTTGTGTGCTTGTTCATAGCTGTTTGAAGACTTTGACTGAAAACTTTCTCTATTTCCTCACTTCAATTTCTTCAGTCTGTTTGTCTTATCCTGTGTTTAAGCTTTCTGTACTCTGTGCTTGTTTTCATTTCATCATGAAGACCATGCTCATGCACTGTTATGTTTACTTATGAGTACTTATTCCGCTGCAAGTAGTTCTTCACTCAGGAATTTCCTCACCCTGAAATTCCTCAGTGGAGAATTCATAAAAATCGCCTATTCACCCCCCCTCTAGTCGAAATAACGCACTTTCAGTGGCCACCTCAGATTGAATTTTCCTTAGTTCCTCTCTTGCCTGGATTGAGAGCGGAAGGTAAAAGATCGTATGCAGGTCAGCTGCCGTCAGGAGTTCTTTTACCGAGACGTCTTCATTTAATGTGTAGGAAAAGCCCCTGAGATATTGTTCGGCGTAAATTGATTGGTTCCAGTTGTCTTTCCAGAATAGGGTCGAAGATCCATTCCCTATTTGAACCTTTGTTACTCCTCTGTAGACTAGCATGAGTTGGATCAGATCTTCCCACCAAAAAGAGCCACAAGGTTCTTGGGCATGAGGGATTGCGTTGTTATAATGGGATTCCCAAATTAGATTTACCCAGGGTATATCATGTTTCTTGTAGAACTTGTGTAGGAACTTGAGCAGCAAGGCATCGGTTTGAACACATAAATTAATTATCCCCAAGTCTCTGCTCTTCTTTGGTCCGCACACCATGTCCCAGGCTGCCAAAGAGTTGCATTTGACCCCATCATTAATCTTTTTCCTCGACAGGCAATGTCTTCTGATCTTATCTAGCCAAAATTTTGGGGGGTAGCCTAATGGTGCCCATCGAGAACATAATCAGAGAGGCGATCATTGAGTTCATGAGGGCCAGTTTGCCTGCATACGACATCAAGGACATGGCCGCTGTAATATTTATCTCTGCTTTGCAAACCAGAGGAGTCCTGTCTTGGATATATGGTCTGGTGGTGCCCAGGGGGAGCCCAAGATATGTGAAAGGCATGGTACCCACAGTATAGCCAAATAAAGCAGCCAGATCATTACACTTGTCAGCTGGAGTGTTGATGGGACAAGTGTAGATTTATGAAAATTGATCTTGAGTCCAACGGACGTGGCATAGTCAGCAAGAATGCCTTTTATCATTTGTGCTTGATTCAGGCAAGCCGGCTTGATTATGATTGTGTCGTCGGCGTACTGTATGACCGGGTAGTCACCATTGTTACACGGCCGTCTGGGGTAGTCCAAAAGGATCCTACACAGAGCATCATTGATTGCAGTCTGGAGAAGATTATTGACTGCTTATGCGGTGTCCGACAAGGTGACCCACTGTCTCCTCTGATTTTTCTCCTTGCCGTGGATCTTCTCGAGACTACAACAGTACACTATTATAGGCCAGCCCATTTAGAAATCTCAAGAAGGGATCGGGGTGTGCGTGGTGTACCGAAGCCCAGTTCTTTTTGCGGCTTAAAAAGTAAGCCGCCTCCCCCCATATTTTCTCATAAGTTCCCTCCCTCATTCATCGGGCCTTCTGAACTAGTTATGTGATTAGTAATGTAGAAGTCTCAACAAATTTTAGAAGCGGCATATTTTTTAAACTGGGAAGAGACAGCTTATTTTTTAAGCCGCCTAAAAGAACTCGCCTTATTCAATGCCTTAAGCTTCGAACAGGATTCAGCAGTCGAGCGAACTCACAGGGATGGAGCGGGATCAATTGCACTGGACCAGTCCAGTACGTGACCTTTTACATTCGGTTTTAGGAACCTTCTAGCAAGTTCGTATATGGTTTTATCGGTTTTGGGAACCTTCCAGAAGGTTCTTTTAAACGGTTTTTTCCTATTTCTTTTTCCTTTTCTTTTTTTGTTTTCCAATTTTCTTTTCTTTTTAGTTTTTCCATTTCTCTTTTTATTGTCTTTCCTTTTATTTTTTTTCAAGTTTTTTTCCTTTTCAACAAATGTACAGAAACTTTATAAATGTTCTCATTTTAAATTTATGTTCACAAATTCCAAATTCTTGGGGTAATTTAAAAAAATGTTCCCATTCAAATTTTGTTTATGGTTTTAAAAAATGTTCATGTTTTAAAATTTTGTTCGGGAATACAAAAAATGTTCCCAGTTTCTAATTTTGTTCATGAATTTGAAAAATTATTCTGAAATTCAAAAGATGTTTTGGGAATTTTAAAAATGTTTGCATTTTCTTTTTTTGTTCACAAATCTAAATATTGTTTGGGAATTTCAAATAATGTTTCAGCTTTCCAAATTTCTTCACAAATTTAAAAAAATCACATTTTCAAAAAAAAAATCGCAAATATAAAAAATGTTCACCACTTGGAAACATTGTTCGCTATTTTCAAAAGGTGTTCATATTTTCAAGTCTTTTCCAGTTTTTCAAAAAATGTTCACGTTTCTAAATAATGTTTGTAAACTGAAAAAATATTTTAATTAATAAATTTTGTTCCTCTTTCCTCAAAAAAATGTTGTCGTTGTAGAAAATATTTTTTTTGCAAAACAAATCACGGTCAAAATTTGAAAATAAGTTGAAATCTATCGCAACTGTTAGTTCATATAAACTCGGATGCCATCTTAGACGTGAAGTCACAGGTAGTAAAGTGGTAAGTGATGGAGTCAGTTGTTGCAAGGTCCTGTGTTCAATCCTTTACAGCACTTTAGTTTTTTCTTTTTGTAATTATCGGTCGTAGTGTGCTCTAATCTGGGCCGGCCCAGTGGGGAGACCTCCCTGTGTGGCACGCGTCTGTTGGACGCAAGGCGCGTCACATAGGAGGTCCCAGAGGAGCATACCTCTCGCAGTAAGCGAGCCAGCGTATCCTATGCATTCAGGATGTGCCGGCCCATCTAAGGAGGTTCAAGCGGGAGTAGCTGGTCCCGATGTTGGGAAGCTCCAAGCGTTAATTTTTTTTGGAACGGTTTGTTTGTTTCTTAATTCCTTTTTTGTATTTTTCTTTTTGAAATGCATGAACTTTTTAAAAATTGATGAATATTTTTGAAATTTCTGAACTTGTTTTAAATACCAATGATCTTTTTTCAAATTTATGATTTTATTTCCAATTCATGATTTGTTTTTTAAATCAATTTTGAACTTTTTCAAAAGTCAATGGCCAACTATTTGACTGACATCGGTCAACCATGCGGACCGATTGAACCAGTGACGGGTCGAACCAGGCAATCGAGGGCGTGCGCGAACTCCGGAAGCAAGCGAGGGAGCTGAGGTTAGTTGGGCCGGCCATAGCGCTTGCGTGTGAGCGCCAGTTGAGAGGTTGCTAGCGCCACAAGCGCCGTATAGGGGGAAAATCTTATACGACGCATATTTCGTCTAAGACCGCGCTTGGATTGCCGTTTCGCAGCGATTTACAAGCGTAAGATATGCACCTGTAAAACCAAATGGTGTGGCTGGAAACAACTCCTTGGTTGGTCATTTATAGATCCTAAAAATCGGGCTGTTTCGTGCCTTGCAGCCGGAAAAAAAGAAAAACACCTCTTCCTCCCTCCGTTTCATTTCTGTCCGTATTTTACTCGTTCCCCATTTAATACGGGTGTAATCAGTTTTTTTTTGATACAATCCCATGAAGCTTTATTAAGATGTCACAACGTTTATAGGGACGAAAGAAAAGTTTCCGGGATGCCCTAACCAAACATGGCGGCCCACCCCTAACTTCAGAGCATGCTTCGCGAGATTATGAGCCTCGAAATTCGAGCTCCTAAACTCATGGACAAAGTTACAAATAGTAAAAGACCTACTAGACTCTATTATTTCATGTATTATCACACCGTAGCTTGCCAAACACCGTTGCTTGATATCGTCCACACCACCTTGCAATCAGAAGCTACATGTATCTTTTGTTCATGCAGATCTTGAGCTAGAGCCAGAGCCTCTCGAACTGCCATTGCCTCCGGTGTCGTGGGATCACCGATTCCGTTGAAACCGATCGCTAAGGCCCCCAAGAAGACACGGTTCTGATCCCGGCATACTGCAGCTACAACACTCCTTCCCTGATTACCTCTTTTCGCCGCATCAACATTAATTTTTGCTAGACTCGCCGGAGGGCGAAGCCCTTGTGTTTGCCTAGGAGTAGGTTGGGCAGTTGCCGTCCTTCCCGATGTTTCAACATCATTAAGATCATTCAGGTACGAGATAATGAACTCATGAGTAGACATTGGGCTAGTGAATATGTCTTCGTAGATAGCCTTTCTCCTTGCTCTCCACACTGCCCAAAGTGATATGATTAGCTTCACAAAAGCTGCGTGATCGAGAACCTCGTGCATAGCGAACAACCAGCTCCAAGCCCAAATGCACCTCGACATGGTGCAATCCAACAATGCGTGCCTCCATGAGTCCGGAGCTCCACACAGCGCACAGAGAGGAGACTGAGACATATTGCGGTGGTGTAGAACATCCGCCGTAGGCACTGAGTGTTGGGCTAAACGCCATGCAAAAATTTACTACTTCGATGGGACTTTAGTATGCCACAATGAGGTCCATGCTTTTCCTTGAGAGGTCACATCCGAGGCCCCGACATTTTCATCTATCCAATTCTCTCTTTGGTATTTTGTGTTCAGCACCATTTGGTATGCGGACTTAACTGAGAAGACGCCCCGGCGTTCAGCACTCCAAGCCCAAAAATCTTCTATATTACGTGTGCACAATGGTATTGCCAAGATAGCGTCTGCATCAAAAGGAATGAAAACTGACCGGACGAGCTCTTCTCTCCAACTGGCCGTCGTGGCATCAATTAACTCAAAAACGAGCCTGGGGGGTTCGCCACCAGTGTCGTGATGGGCCTCATCGGACCGACCCTGGGAAGCCAGTTGTTCTCCCATATCTACGTGGACGCTCTGTTGCCTATTCTTCTGATGAGTCCTTGCTTTAGGACATCCCTCCCGTCAATGATGGCACGCCAAATTTGTGAGGGGTGGCTCCCCAGCTCAGCTTCAAGAATTGTACCATGCGAATAATAAACGGCTCTCAGGATCCGCGCATTCAGAGAGGAGGGGTCGTGCAAAAGTCTCCACGATTGTCGTGCCAACAAAGCCAGGTTAAAGATCTCCATATCTCGAAAACTCAAACCTCCCAAATGTTTGGGGTGTGTCATCACGTCCCAAGCCACCCATGCTGGCTTCCGTTTGCCTTGCTTACTCCCCCACCAGAAGTGTCGAATGATCGATGTTATATTATCACATAGTCCTCTCGGCAATCGGAAACACGCCATTGAATATACTGGTATTGCTTGAGCCACATATTTAATTAGTACCTCCTTTCCTGCAGCTGATAAAAGTTTCTCCATCCATCCTCTCACCTTCTCCCATATCCGGTCTCTGAGGTACTTAAACTTTCCCATCTTTGCTTGGCCAACATCAGTGGGCAATCCCAAGTATCTGTCACTCAACGACTCATTATGAACATGCAAAATGTCCTTGACCACATCTCTTCTCTGTTGCGGACAACCCTTACTGAAAAATATAGATGACTTGTCATGGTTGATCTTCTGACCAGATGCATTACAATATGTTTCCAACAGGTTTGATACCGCAGTCGCACCCTCCGCACTTGACTTAAAAAGCAACAGGCTATCATCGGCGAAAAGGAGGTGGTTCACAACCGGAGCTATAGGAGCCACCTTGATTCCCTCAAGACCTGACGACTTGGAACTGGATTTTAAAAGGCACGAAAGGCCCTCTGCTGCAATTAAGAAAAGATAAGGGGAAATGGGATCTCCCTGCTGAATACCTCTAGATGGTACAAAGTGTTCAAGCTTCTCACCATTAAACATGACTGAAAAAGAGACAGACCGAACCATGCTCATAATTGTGTCAACCCATGATTGTGCAAATCCCAATTTCTCCATCATGGCCTGCAGATAGTCACACTCTAGCCTATCATAGGCTTTCATCATATCAAGTTTCAACGCACAAAAATTATTGGACTTGGACTTATCCCGCTTCATAAAATGTAGACACTGTAAGCCCATATTATGTTGTCTGTGATTAGCCTACCGGGGACAAAAGCTGACTGCTCATGAGATATGATATCGGGTAGTATCTTAAGTCTATTGGCAACAACCTTTGAAGCAATTTTGTAGATGACATTGCACGGGCTAATGGGACGAAACTGTGCAAGCTGAGTTGGGTTCAAAACCTTTGGAATAAGTACCAAAACCGTATCATTCACACATTCAACACTTTCCTCGCCTCTGACGATCCTGAGCACTACACGGGTCACCTCTTCACCACATATATCCCAGTGACGCTGATAGAAGTGAGCCGGGAATCCATCAGGCCCCGGTGCCTTATGTTGGGGATCGTAGCAGAAATTTAAAATTTTCTATGCATCACCAAGATCAATCTATGGAGTCATCTAGCAACAAGAGGGAGAGGAGTGCATCTACATACCCTTGTAGATCGCGAGCGGAAGCGTTCAAGAGAACGGGGTTGATGGAGTCGTACTCGTCGTGATCCAAATCACCGATGATCCTAGCGCCGAACGGACGGCACCTCCGCGTCACACGTATGGAGCGGAGACGTCTCCCGCGCCTTGATCCAGCAAGGAGGACGGAGAGGTTGAGGAAGAGAGCTCCAATAGCAGCACAACGGCGTGGTGGTGGTGGAGCAGCAGTACTCCGGCAGGGCTTCGCCAAGCTCTTAACGGAGGAGGAGACGTGTTGGGGAGGGGAGGGGCTGCGCCTTTGATGTGGTGTGCAGACCTCCCCTTGCCCCTCTATTTATAGGGGAAGAAGGAAGGGGGCCGGCCCCCTCTAGATGAGATCTAGAGGGGGGCGGCCAAGGGAGTGGCTTGCCCCCCAAGCAAGGGGGGCGCCCCCTCTAGGGTCCCCCCCCCCCCCGCAACCCTAGGCGCATGGGCCCAAGGGGGGGCGCCCAGCCCACTTGGGGCTTGTTCCCTTTCCTCTACGACCCATGAGGCCCTCCGAGAGAGGTGGCCCCTCCCGGTGGACCCCCGGAACCCCTCCGGTGGCCCTGGTACAATACCGATATGCCCTCGAACCTTTCCGGTGACCGTATGACAACTTCCTATATATAAATCTTCACCTCCGGACCATTTCGGAACTCCTCGACGTCCGGGATCTCATCTGGGACTCTGAGCAACATTCAGTAATCACATACAAGTCTTTCTAATAACCCTAGCGTCATCGAACCTTAAGTGTATAGACCCTACGGGTTCGGGAACCATGCAGACATGACCGAGACAACTCTCCGACCAATAACCAACAGTGGGATCTGGATACCCATGTTGGCTCCCACATGTTCCACGATGATCTCATCGGATGAACCACGATGTTGAGGATTCAAGCAATCCCGTATACAATTCCCTTTGTCAATTGGTACGTTACTTGCCCGAGATTCGATCGTTGGTATCCCAATACCTCGTTCAATCTCGTTACCGGCAAGTCACTTTACTCATTCCGTAACACATCATCCCGTGACCAACCCTTAGTCACATTGAGCTCAATACGATGATGTCTTACCGAGTGGGCCCAGAGATACCTCTCCGTCATACGGAGTGACAAATCCCAGTCTCGATTCGTGCCAACCCAACAGACACTTTCGGAGATACCCGTAGTGCACCTTTATAGTCACCCAGTTACGTTGTGACGTTTGGCGCACCCAAAGTATTCCTACAATATCCGGGAGTTGCACAATCTCATGGTCTAAGGAAAAGATACTTGACATTAGAAAAGCTTTAGCAGACGAACTACATGATCTTGCGCTATGCTTAGGATTGGGTCTGGTCCATCACATCATTCTCCTAATGATGTGATCCTGTTATTAATGACATCCAATGTCCATGGTCAGGAAAACGTAACCATCTATTGATCAACGAGCTAGTCAACTAGAGGCTCACTAGGGACATGTTGTGGTCTATGTATTCACACATGTATTACGATTTCCGGATAACACAATTATAGCATGAATAATAGACAATTATCATGAACAAGGAAATATAATAATAACCATTTTATTATTGCCTCTAGGGCATATTTCCAATAGTCTCCCACTTGCACTAGAGTCAATAACCTAGTTACATTATGATGAATCGAACACCCATAGAGTTCTGGTGTTGATCATGTTTTGCTCGAGGAAGAGGTTTAGTCAACGGATCTGCGACATTCAGGTCCGTATGCACTTTACCAATATCTATGTCTCCATTTTGAACATTTTTACGAATGGAGTTGAAGCGACGCTTGATATGCCTGGTCTTCCTGTGAAACCTGGGCTCCTTGGCAAGGGCAATAGCTCCAGTGTTGTCATAGAAGAGAGTCATCGGGCCCGACGCATTGGGAATAACTCCTAGGTCAGTAATGAACTCCTTCACCCAGATTGCTTCTTGTGCTGCCTCCGAGGCTGCCATGTACTCCGCTTCACATGTAGATCCCGCCACGACGCTTTGCTTGCAACTGCACCAGCTGACTGCCCCACCATTCAAAATATATACGTATCCGGTTTGTGACTTAGAGTCATCCAGATCTTTGTCGAAGCTAGCATCGACGTAACCCTTTACGACGAGCTCTTCGTCACCTCCATAGACGAGAAACATATCCTTAGTCCTTTTCAGGTACTTCAGGATATTCTTGACCGCTATTCGGTATTCCATGCCGGGATTACTTTGGTACCTTCCTACCAAACTTATGGCAAGGTTTACATTAGGTCTGGTACACAGCATGTCATACATAATAGACCCTATGGCCGAGGCATAGGGGACGATACTCATCTTTTCTCTATCTTCTGTCGTGGTCGGGCATTGAGCCGTGCTCAATCTCACACCTTGCAATATAGGCAAGAACCCCTTCTTGGACTGATCCATATTGAACTTCTTCAATATCTTGTCAAGGTACGTACTTTGTGAAAGGCCAATGAGGCGTCTCGATCTATCTCTATAGATCTTGATGCCTAATATATAAGCAGCTTCTCCAAGGTCCTTCATTGAAAAAAAAACTTGTTCAAGTAGGCCTTTATGCTTTCCAAGAATTCTATATCATTTCCCATCAATAGTATGTCATCCACATATAATATGAGAAATGCTACAGAGCTCCCGCTTACTTTCTTGTAAACACAGGCTTCTCCATAAGTCTGCGTAAACCCAAACGCTTTGATCATCTCATCAAATCGAATGTTCCAACTCCGAGATGCTTGCACCAGCCCATAGATTGAGCGTTGGAGCTTGCACACCTTGTCAGCATTCTTAGGATCGACAAAACCTTCCGGCTACATCATATACAATTCTTCCTTAAGGAAACAATTAAGGAATGCCGTTTTGACGTCCATTTGCCATATCTCATAATCATAGAATGCGGCAATTGCTAACATGATTCAGATGGACTTCAGCTTCACTACGGGTGAGAAAGTCTCATCGTAGTCAACCCCTTGAACTTGTCAATAACCCTTAGCGACAAGCCGAGCCTTGTAGATGGTCACATTACCATCCGTGTCTATCTTCTTCTTAAAGATCCATTTATTTTCTATGACTCGCCGATCAACGGGCAAGTCAGTCAAAGTCCATACTTTGTTTTCATACATGGATCCTATCTCGGATTTCATGGCTTCTAGCCATTTGTCGGAATCTGGGCCCGCCATCGCTTCTTCATAGTTCGAAGGTTCACCATTGTCTAACAACATGATTTCCAGGACAGGGTTGCCGTACCACTCTGGTGCGGAACGTGTCCTTGTGGATCTACGAAGTTCAGTAGCAACTTGATATGAAGTTTCATGACCATCATCATTAACTTCCTCTCTAGTCGGTGCAGGCACCTCAGGAACATTTTCTTGAGCTGCGCCACTCTCCGGTTCAAGAGGCAATACTTCATCAAGTTCTACTTTCCTCCCACTTACTTCTTTCGAGAGAAACTCTTTCTCTAAAAAGGATCCATTCTTGGCAACAAAGATCTTGCCTTCAGATCTGAGGTAGAAGGTATACCCAATAGTTTCTTCAGGGTATCCTATGAAGACGCATTTTTCTGATTTGGGTTCGAGCTTTTAGGTTGAAGTTTCTTGACATAAGCATCGCGTCCCCAAACTTTCAGAAACGACAGCTTAGGTTTCTTACCAAACCACAATTCATATGGTGTCGTCTCAACGGATTTTGATGGAGCCCTATTTAAAGTGAATGCGACAGTCTCTATAGCATAACCCCAAAATGATAGCGGTAGATCGGTAAGAGACATCATAGATCGCACCATATCCAATAGGGTGCGATTACGACGTTCGGACACACCATTACAATGTGGTGTTCTAGGTGGCGTGAGTTGTGAAACTATTCCACATTTCCTTAAGTGCGTGCCAAATTCGTGACTCAAATATTCTCCCCCACGATCTGATCGTAAGAACTTGATTTTCCTGTCACGTTGATTCTCAACCTCACTCTGAAATTCCTTAAACTTTTCAAAGGTCTCAGACTTGTGTTTCATTAAGTAGACATATCCATATCTACTCAAGTCATCAGTGAGGGTGAGAACATAGCGATAGCCACTGCGAGCCTCTACACTCATTGGACCGCACACATCAGTATGTATGATTTCCAATAAATTGGTTGCTCGTTCCATTGTTCCGGAGAACGGAGTCTTGGTCATTTTGCCCATGAGGCATGGTTCGCACGTGTCAAATGATTCATAATCAAGAGACTCCAAAAGTCCATCTGCATGGAGTTTCTTCATGCGTTTGACACCAATGTGACCAAGGCGGCAGTGCCACAAGTATGTGGGACTATCATTATCAACCTTACACCTTTTGGCATTCAGACTATGAATATGTGTAACATCACGTTCGAGATTAAATAAGAATAAACATTGACCGGTGGGGCATGACCATAAAACATGTCTCTCATATAAATAGAACAACCATTATTCTCAGATTCAAATGAGTAGCCATCTCGCATTAAACGAGATCCAGATACAATGTTCATGCTCAAAGCTGGTACTCCCTCCGTTTTTATTTACTCTGCATATTAGAGTTGACTGAAGTCAAACTTCGTAAAGTTTGACCAAGTTTATAGAAAACAATATAGATATTTATCATAATAAATCTATTCGATGTGAAAGTAATTTAATAATAAATCTAATGTTGTTGATTTGTTATTGTATATCTTAATGTTTTTGTATATAAACTTGGTCAAAGTTTGTAAAGCTTGACTTTGACCAAAGCTAATATGCGAACTAAATAAAAACAGAGGGAGTACTAAATAACAATTATTGAGGTTTAAAACTAATCCCGTAGGTAAATGTAGAGGTAGCGTGCCGACGACGATCACATCGACCTTGGAACCATTCCCGACGCGCATCGTCACCTCGTCCTTCGCCAGTCTTCGTTTATTCCGCAGTTCCTGTTTTGAGTTACAAATATGAGCAACTGCACCGGTATCAAATACCCAGGAGCTACTATGAGCGCTGGTTAGGTACACATCAATAACATGTATATCACATATACCTTTGGTATTGCCGGCCTTCTTATCCGCCAAGTACTTGGGGCAGTTCCGCTTCCAGTGACCGTTTCCCTTGCAATAAAAGCACTCGGTCTCAGGCTTGGGTCCATTCTTTGGCTTCTTCCCGACAGCTTGCTTACCGGGCGCGGCAACTCCCTTGCCGTCCTTCTTGAAGTTCTTTTTACCCTTGCCTTTCTTGAACTTAGTGGTTTTATTCACCATCAACACTTGATGTTCCTTTTTGATTCCCACCTCCGCTGATTTCAGCATTGAATATACCTCGGGAATGGTCTTTTCCATCCCCTGCATATTGAAGTTCATCACAAAGCTCTTGTAGCTAGGTGGGAGCGACTGAAGTATTCTGTCAACGACCGCATCATCCGGGAGATTAACTCCCAACTGAGACAAGCGGTTGTGCAACCCAGACATTTTGAGTATGTGCTAGCTGACGGAACTATTCTCCTCCATCTTACAACTGTAGAACTTGTCGGAGACTTCATATCTCTCGACCCGGGCATGAGATTGGAAAACCATTTTCAGCTCTTGGATCATCTCATATGCTCCGTGTTGCTCAAAACGCTTTTGGAGCCCCGGTTCTAAGCTGTAAAGCATGCCGCACTGAACCAGGGAGTAATCATCACTATGCGTCTGCCAAGCGTTCATAATGTCTTGTTCTGCAGGGAAAACAGGTGCTTCACCTAGCGGTGCATCAAGGACATATGCTTTCCTGGCAGCTATGAGGATAATCCTCAGGTTACGGACCCAATTCATGTAGTTGCTGCCATCGTCTTTCAGCTTGGTTTTCTCTAGGAATGCGTTGAAGTTGAGGGCAACATTAGCGTGGGCCATTTGATCTACAAGACATATTGCAAAGATTGTTAGACTATGTTCATGATAATTAAGTTCATCTAATCAAATTATTCAATGAACTCCCACTCATATAGACATCCCTCTAGTCATCTAAGTGATACATGATCCAAGTCAACTAGGTCGTGTCCGATCATCACGTGAGACGGACTAGTCATCATCGGTGAACATTTTCATGTTGATCGTATCTTCTATACGACTCATGTTCGACCTTTCGGTCTTCCGTGTTCCGAGGCCATGTCTGTACATGCTAGGCTCGTCAAGTCAACCTAAGTGTATTGCGTGTGTAAATATGGCTTACACCCGTTGTTTGCGAACGTTAGAACCTATCACACCCGATCATCACGTGGTCCTTCGTAACAACGGACCTTAGCAACGGTGCACAGTTAGGGGGAACACTTTCTTGAAATTATTGCGAGGGATCATCTTATTTATGCTACCGGCGTTCTAAACAAATAAGATGTAAAACATGATAAACATCACATGCAATCAAATAGTGACATGATATGGCTAATATTATTTTGCTCCTTTTGATCTCCATCTTCGGGGCACCATAATCATCATTGTCACCGGCATGACACCATGACCTCCATCATCATGATCTCCATCATCGTGTCTTCATGAAGTTGTCTCGCCAACTATTACTTCTACTACTATGGCTAACGGTTAGCAATAAAGTAAAGTAATTACATGATGTTTATGTTGACACGCAGGTCATAAATAAATTAAGACAACTCCTATGGCTCCTGCCGGTTGTCATACTCATCGACATGCAAGTCGTGATTCCTATTACAAGAACATGATCAATCTCATACATCACATATATCATTCATCACATCCTTTTGGCCATATCACGTCACACGGCATATGCTGCAAAAACAAGTTAGACGTCCTCTAATTGTTGTTGCAAGTTTTTTTACGTGGCTGCTGTAGGTTTCTAGCAAGAACGTTTCTTACCTGCGCCAAAACCACAACGTGATATGCCAATTTCTATTTACCCTTCATAAGGACCCTTTTCATCGAATCCGATCCGACTAAAGTGGGAGAGACAGACACCCGCTAGACACCTTATGCAACTAGTGCATGTCAGTCGGTGGAACCAGTCTCACGTAAGCGTACGTGTAAGGTAGGTCCGGGCCGCTTCATCCCACGATGCCGCCGAATCAATATAAGACTAGTAACGGCAAGTAAATTGACAAAATCGACGCCCACAACAACTTGTGTTCTACTCGTGCATAGAAACTACACATAGACCTAGCTCATGATGCCACTGTTGGGGATCGTAGCAGAAATTTAAAATTTTCCACGCATCACCAAGATTAATATATGGAGTCATCTAGCAACGAGAGGGATAGGAGTGCATCTATATACCCTTGTAGATCGCAAGCGGAAGCGTTCAAGAGAACAGGGTTGATGGAGTCGTACTCGTCGTGATCCAAATCACCGATGATCCTAGCACCGAACGGACGGCACCTCCGTGTTCAACACACGTACGGAGCGGAGACGTCTCCCGCGCCTTGATCCAGCAAGGAGGAGGGAGATGTTGAGGAACAGAGCTCCAACAGCAGCACAACGGCGTGGTGGTGGTGGAGCAGCAGTATTCCGGCAGGCCTTTGCCAAGCTCTTAACGGAGGAGGAGAGGTGTTGGGGAGGGGAGGGGCTGCGCCTTTGATGTGGTGTGCAACCCTCCCCTTGCCCCTCTATTTATAGGGGAAGGAGGAAGGGGCCGGCCCCCTCTAGATGAGATCTAGAGGGGGGCGGCGGCCAAGGGGGTGGCTTGCCCCCCAAGCAAGGGGGGTGCCCCCTCTAGGGTCCCCCCCAACCCTAGGCGCATGGGCCCAAGGGGGGTGCGCCCAGCCCACTTGGGGCTGGTTCCCTTTCCTCTACGGCCCATGAGGCCCTCCAAGAGAGGTGGCCCCTCCCGGTGGACCCCCGGAACCCCTCCGGTGGCCCCGGTACAATACCGATATGCCCCCGAACCTTTCCGGTGACCGTATGACAACTTCCTATATATAAATCTTCACCTCCGGACCATTCCGGAACTCCTCGTGACGTCCAGGATATTATCCGGGACTCCAAGCAACATTCGGTAATCACATACAAGTCTTCCTAATAACCCTAGCGTCATCGAACCTTAAGTGTGTAGACCCTACAGGTTCGGGAACCATGCAGACATGACCGAGACAACTCTCCGGCCAATAACCAACAGCGGGATCTGGATACCCATGTTGGCTCCCACATGTTCCATGATTATCTCATCGGATGAACCACGATGTCAAGGATTCAAGCAATCCCGTATACAATTCCCTTTGTCAATCGGTACGTTACTTGCCCGAGATTCGATCGTCGGTATCCCAATACCTCGTTCAATCTCGTTACCGGCAAGTCACTTTACTCGTTCCGTAACACATCATCCCGTGACCAACCCTTTGTCACATTGATCTCATTACGATGATGTCTTACCGACTGGGCCCAGAGATACCTCTCCGTCATACGGAGTGACAAATCCCAGTCTCGATTCGTGCCAACCCAACAGACACTTTCGGAGATACCCGTAGTGCACCTTTATAGTCACCCAGTTACGTTGTGACATTTGGCGCACCCAAAGTATTCCTACGGTATCCGGGAGTTGCACAATCTCATGGTCTAAGGAAAAGATACTTGACATTAGAAAAGCTTTAGCAGATGAACTACACGATCTTGCGCTATGCTTAGGATTGGGTCTTGTCCATCACATCATTCTCCTAATGATGTGATCCCGTTATCAATGACATCCAATGTCCATGGTCAGGAAAACGTATCCATCTATTGATCAACGAGCTAGTCAACTAGAGGCTCACTAGGGACATGTTGTGGTCTATGTATTCACACATGTATTACGATTTCCGGATAACACAATTATAGCATGAATAATAGAGACTTATCATGAACAAGGAAATAGAATAATAACCATTTTATTATTGCCTCTAGGGCATATTTCCAACACCTTAGTCGGGAACATCTGAAAAAGGGTTGTCTTCACCTCCTCATTAGTATATGTGGAGCTAAAAGAATGTCATTCATTTGTTGAGTTACCTTGGCGGGCACTTTGGATAGGACCTGATCCATTTTGTTGACACCCTCGGAAGTATAAAGACTCTTGTAGAAATCTGAAACCATCAATCTCAATGCTCCAGGATCATCAATAATCACCCCCAAAGAGTTGGCAAGAGCTTTAATCATATTCCTCTTGCGCCTCTGACTTGCATGAAGATGAAAAAAGCGAGTGTTTCTGTCTCCCGCCGACAACCATTCTAGCCGCGACCGCTGCCTCCACATCAGTTCCTCCCTGTGAAACTGTTCAATCAACCTCTCATTGATTTTCAGCTCCACATGAGATGGCCCCGTCCTCGCTGGGTTGCTCCTCAATCGTTCAAGTTCTATTTTGAGACCCTTGATCTCCTTGCCTACTGACCCGAGCGTGTTCTTGTTCCATCGCCCCAAATTTGCAGCTACCAGACCTAGTTTGACACGAAGCTCATGCATTCTGGTTGTAGCACCACCCGCTGTCCAGCTCTGAATCAGTGTGTCACCTAGGTTCTCGTGCGTATCCCACATCACCTCATACTTAAAAGATTTCGGTGCTCTGAGTACCTGCCCATCATGCATGGTAAGTAAGATAGGGCAATGGTCCAAGGTGGCCGCCGTAACATGTTTCAGATGTGCCGTCGAGAAACGTTCGTTCCAATCAGCCGTTGCCAAAGCTCGGTCAAGCCTCACCCTGGTGTAACTCCCTCCAGTAACTTTCTTCCCATACATCCAAAATTGTCTCTGATAGCCCATATCCATAAGCATGCAAACGTCCACGGCATCCCGGAAGCCCTGGATCTGAGCGTTACTCCTTTCTCCTATTCCTTCTTGCTCTTCCGGACGTAAAACTTTGTTAAAATATCCTATGCACAACCATGGATCATCCCTCAAATTGTTGATCCCTTTTAAAGTGTCCCATGTTTGATGCCTCAAATGGGTCTGAGCCTCCCCATATACTAAGGTCATCCTCCACGGATTCCAGTTCTCCTCAACAATCGAGCAATCAATATGATACGGAGAATAACCCAAAATCTCAACATTTATTGAACTGTTCCAAAAAATCCCTAGACCTCCACTTCCACCTTGACTACTCACAGCGTAGCCATTATCATAACCAAGAGTTGCAGCTAACTTCTCTACCCTTTCTCTATCAATTTGTGTCTCTACAATACAAAGTAGGGTAGGGGCAAAAATCTCCGCGAAGCCGTGGAGCTCACGAACTATTGCGGCGTTGCCCGCGCCACGATAGTTCCAGCTGAAGACACTCATTGGGCCCAGTGGCGCCCCTCCAGGGAGCCCGCCAATATGTTCTTAGCCGTCAGGTTGTCGCTCCTGCCATCCTCTTCAGTCTTATTCCTCTTCGATTCCCTCTTCGGTGGATGGCTCAAAGGAGTAGAGATTTGGTGAACAACAGCTAACTCCAGCCCGGTCACCGTCATGCTGCTGTTGGCCATTGCATCCACTACTCTTCCAATAGATTTATCAGTCTCATTAACAAAAACAGGGTTCATCCTCTTCCTGCTTGAATCAAACATGTCCATGTCTGTCTTCTCCGCCGCCTCTGCGGCTTCTTCCTAGGTGCTATCCGGACATTGGGTGGTAGCCAGATCGCTATCCGGCCCGCTCCTTGACCTGCCTCCAGAGCGGCCGCCATGGTGGCCCCCACGACGCGCCCTTCCCTCGCCAGGGGCCCTTCTGTTGTTCATAAACCATTCAGCCCGGAGCTCTTTGAAGACTAATGCAGAGGGGGATGAACCCCATTGACATGCTCTTTGAAGAGATGTCCCAACATCCAATAGACGGCACACCAGTCGGGTAATCTCTCGTACTTGACTTTGTAAATCTGTGTCTTTCCTTCTCTGATCATTGAAACCAAATTCTTGAGTGGTTTGTGGACATTGATGCGCACCCAGACATGGTAGAAATTCCTTGTGAAATCATGGACAACAAACAAAACTTCGCCCACCTTAGCTGCCAGAGGCCTCACTAGATGAGCATATAAATCTGGCACGTCATGAATTTGAATCCATATGTCAATAGACTCCAGGTTGACCATAGACGGTTTCGAGATTCCATCATATGGTGCCATAAGCACCGCATCCCCCCTGAAATTCCACGGCCCCTCCTGCATGACTCGCTCCCAATCTCCCAAGCAAGTAAACTGAACAGTATACAAATTCTCTTCTAAAGGCTTGAATTTCCCTTCCTGTGCTACATCCCAAGCAGATCGCATATTCCGGTAAAACCATGTCTGTCTATAGCTCTTGTTGGTATTGACCTTGATCAGCGCAACCCACCGTGGTGTCTCCGGCGGTGCATCCTTCTCATCGAAGACGACATCATCCAGGTCCTCCTCACGAAGGCCTAGTTCCATCATCATTTTCTCCACGTCGGTGAGTCCAGAGGAGCCCGCGGCCCCCTCACCAACCATCTAGAACACTAACCCGATGAGAAAACATATCGGGTTTTGGGGGGGAGCCCTAGTCTCCGCCGCGTCCCGGTCCAGTCCAAGAGCGGGCAACGATGCCTGGATCGCTTCCTGATCGCTCCCAGTGGACAGCGTGACGAGAGTCGATGGCAGGGAAAGATACCTTGACGGCGGTGATAAGATCGCCCCGGGAGAAAACGGTGAAACCCTAACTAGAGGGAAAACTCGAACGTCTGCTTACGCGTCACGGGTGTAATCAGTTACACATGTAAAATATATACAACCCTGAAACTGACAATCCAAGCGGGCCCTAAGAATGGTCAATGCTTCGTACAGGAGGTCCGAACGAGCGGCCGAGGTGGCCGGAATTTTTGTGTTTTTGAATTTTAGTTTGGAATAAAAAAACTTTTCATGATTACGAAATTTGTTCTCATATTCAAAAAATTGTTTGCGATTATAAAATTTGTTCTGAAATTCGAAAAATGTTCGTGTTTCCAAAATTTCTTCCCATATTTAAAATGTATTCAAAAACTTTAAAATTTCTTCATCTATTCAAAAAATGTTCTAGATTTCAAAAGTTTTTCGTGTTCTCAATTTTTGTTCGGTTTTACAAAATCTATTCTCTTTTTCATAAAAAGGGGTTTATTTCGAAATCTGTTCTTGTTTTATAGAAAAATGTTTGGAATTCTAAAAAATTGTTTGAATTTGAAAAAAGTGTTCGGAATTTCAAAAAAATTGTTTCTTTATGGTTTTCGAAACATGTTTGGAATTATTAAATTTATTCAACTTCTAAAACATATTTTGCATTTTCAGAAAGAATCGGATCTCAAAATTGTTCATAATTTCCCGGAAGTTTTTTTAAAAAAATCAATAAATGTTTGAAATCTATCACCGCTGTCTGTTCTTAAAGTTTCACCAAAATATTAGTAGGTTGAAGTTGTCAGCTCAAGTGGGTAGCTGCATGAGGTAAGAAGGTGGCAGATCGCGTGTTCGAGTCATGTGCAGTGCTCTCTTTTCTCCGGATTTTTTAAAACTAAACACAATTGTTTTATTAATAAAAAATGTTCATGGGATACACTGTAAATCTGACGGGTTTAAAAGATACTTGGCACAATGAATCCAGACTAAAAGCATGCTTAGCGAGGCAATGTGCGTCACGATTGGACTCTCTCCCTTCGAAGATGAAGGAACTAAAGGAAATATGCCCTAGAGGCAATAATAAAGTTGTTATTAAAGGAAATATGCCCTAGAGGCAATAATAAAGTTATTATTTATTTCCTTATATCATGATAAATGTTTATTATTCATGCTAGAATTGTATTAACCGGAAACATAATACATGTGTGAATACATAGACAAACAATATGTCACTAGTATGCCTCTACTTGACTAGCTCGTTGATCAAAGATGATTATGTTTCCTAACCATAGACATGAGTTGTCATTTGATTAACGCGATCACATCATTAGGAGAATGATGTGATTGACTTGACCCATTCCGTTAGCTTAGCACTTGATCGTTTAGTTTGTTGCTATCGCTTTCTTCATGACTTATACATGTCCCTTTGACTATGAGATTATGTAACTCCCGTTTACCGGAGGAACACTTTGTGTGCTACCAAATGTCACAACATAACTGGGTGATTATAATGGTGCTCTACAGCTGTCTCCAAAGATACTTGTTGGGTTGGCGTATTTCGAGATTAGGATTTGTCACTCCGATTGTCGGAGAGGTATCTCTGGGCCCTCTCGGTTATGCGGTTTGACCGATAAAGATCTTCGTAGAATATGTAGGAGCCAATATGAGCATCCAGGTTCCGGTATTGGTTATTGACCAGAGACGTGTCTCGGTCATGTCTACATAGTTCTCGAACCCGTAGGGTCCGCACGCTTAAAGTTTGATGACGGTTATATTATGAGTTTATGTGTTTTGATGTACCTAAGGAGTTCGGAGTCCCGGATGAGATCAGGGACATGACGAGGAGTCTCGAAATGGTCGAGACGTAAAGATCAATATATTGGACGACTATATTCGGACATCGGAAAGGTTCCGAGTGATTCGGGTATTTTCGGGAGTACCGGGGAGTTACGGGAATTTGTATTGGGCCTTAATGGGCCATACAAGAAAGAAGAGAAAGGCCTCAAAGGGTGGCCGCACCCCTCCCCATGGGCTGGTCCGAATTGGACTAGGGAGGGGGCGCCCCCTTCCTTCCTTCTCCTTTTCCCTTCCCTTTCCTTCTCTCCTACTCCTACTACTTGGAAGGGATCCTAGTTCTACTAGGAAAGGGGGAATCCTACTCCCGGTGAGAGTAGGACTCCCCTAGGGCGCGCCATAGAGAGGGCCGACCCCTCCCCTCCTCCACTCCTTTATATACATGGCCAGGGGACACCCCATAGACACAACAATTGATATCTTGATCTCTTAGCCGTGTGCGGTGCCCCCCTCCACCATAATCTACCTCGGTCATATCATAGCGGTGCTTAGGCGAAGCCCTGCGTTGGTAGAACATCATCATCGTGACCATGCCATCGTGCTGACGGAACTCTCCCTCAAAGCTCGGCCAGATCGGAGTTCGAGGGACGTCATCGAGTTGAACGTGTGCAAAACTCGGAGGTGCCGTGCGTTCGGTACTTGATCGGTCGGATCATGAAGACGTACGACTACATCAACCGCTTGTGCTAATGCTTCTGCTTTTGGTCTATGAGGGTACGTGGACAACACTCTCCCCTCTTGTTGCTATGCATCACCATGATCTTACGTGTGCGTAGGAAATTTTTGAAATTACTACGTTCCCCAACAGTGGCATCCGAGCCTGGTTTTATGCGTAGATGTCATATGCACGAGTAGAACACAAGTGAGTTGTGGGCGATATAAGTCATACTGCTTACCAGCATTTCATACTTTGGTTCGGCGGTATTGTGGGATGAAGCGACCCGGACCGACATTACGCGTACGCTTATGCGAGACTGGTTCTACCGACGTGCTTTGCACACAGGTGGCTGGCGGGTGTCAGTTTCTCCAACTTTAGTTGAACCGAGTGTGGCTACGCCCGGTCCTTGCGAAGGTTAAAACAACACCAACTTGACAAACTATCGTTGTGGTTTTGATGCGTAGGTAAGAACGGTTCTTGCTAAGCCCGTAGCAGCCACATAAACTTGCAACAACAAAGTAGAGGACGTCTAACTTGTTTTTGCAGGGCATGTTGTGATGTGATATGGTCAAGACATGATGCTAAATTTTATTGTATGAGATGATCATGTTTTCTAACTGAGTTATCGGCAACTGGCACGAGCCATATGGTTGTAGCTTTATTGTATGCAATGCAATCGCCCTGTAATGCTTTACTTTATCACTAAGCGGTAGCGATAGTCGTGGAAGCATAAGATTGGCGAGACGACAATGATACTACGATGGAGATCAAGGTGTCGCGCCAGTGAGGATGGTGATCATGGCAGTGCTTCAGAGATGGAGATCACAAGCACAAGATGATGATGGCCATATCATATCACTTATATTGATTGCATGTGATGTTTATCTTCTATGCATCTTATCTTGCTTTGATTGACGGTAGCATTATAAGATGATCTCTCACTAAATTTCAAGATAAAAGTGTTCTCCCTGAGTATGCACCGTTGCCAAAGTTCATCGTGCCCAGACACCACGTGATGATCGGGTGTGATAAGCTCTACGTCCATCTACAACGGGTGCAAGCCAGTTTTTCACACGCAGAATACTCAGGTTAAACTTGATAAGCCTAGCATATGCAGATATGGCCTCGGAACACTGAGACCGAAAGGTCGAGCGTGAATCATATAGTAGATATGATCAACATAGTGATGTTCACCATTGAAAACTACTCCATTTCACGTGATGATCGGTTATGGTTTAGTTGATTTGGATCACGTGATCACTTAGAAGATTAGAGGGATGTCTTTCTAAGTTGGAGTTCTTAAGTAATATGATTAATTGAACTTTAATTTATCATGAACTTAGTCCTGGTAGTATTAGCATATCTATGTTGTAGATCAATAGCTTGCGTTTAGCTCCCCTGTTTTATTTTTGATATGTTCCTAGAGAAAACTAAGTTGAAAGATGATAGTAGCAATGATGCGGACTGGGTCCGTGATCTGAGGTTTATCCTCATTGCTGCACAGAAGAATTATGTCCTTGATGCACCGCTAGGTGACTAACCTATTGCAAGAGCAGATGCAGACGTTATGAACGTTTGGCTAGCTCAATATGATGACTACTTGATAGTTTAGTGCACCATGCTTAACAGCTTAGAATCAGGATTTCAAAGACGTTTTGAACATCATGGACCATATGAGATGTTCCAGGAGTTGAAATTAATATTTCAAGCAAATACCTGAATTGAGAGATATGAAGTCTCCAACAAGTTCTATAGCTAAAAGATGGAGGAGAATAGCTCAAGTAGTAAGCATGTGCTCGGATTGTCTGGGTACTACAATCGCTTGAATCAAGTGGGAGTTAATCTTCCAGATAAAATAGTGATTGACAGAATTCTCTAGTCACCATCACCAAGTTAGTAGAACTTCGTGATGAACTATAATATGCAAGGGATAACGGAAACGATTCCCATGCTCTTCGTGATGCTGAAATTGACTGAGGTAGAAATCAAGAAAGAGCATCAAGTGTTGATGGTTAACAAGATCACTAGTTTCAAAAAAAAGGCAAAGGGATAGAAGGGGAACTTCAAGAAGAACAACAAGCAAGTTGTTGCTCAAGTGAAGAAGCCCAAGTCTGGACCTAAGCCTGAGACTAAGTGCTTCTACTGCAAAGGGACTGGTCACTGGAAGCGGAACTACCCCAAGTAATTGGCGGATAAGAAGGATGGCAAAGTGAACATAGGTATATTTGATATACATGTTATTGATGTGTACTTTACTAGTGTTTATAGAAACCCCTCAGTATTTGATACTAGTTCAGTTGCTAAGAATAGTAACTCGAAACGGGAGTTGCAGAATGAACAGAGACTAGTTAAGGGTGAAGTGACGATATGTGTTGGAAGTGGTTCCAAGATTGATATGATCATCATCGCACACTCCCTATACTTTCGGGATTGGTGTTGAACCTAAATAAGTGTTATTTGGTGTTTGCGTTGAGCATGAATATGATTTGATCATGTTTATTGCAATACGGTTATTCATTTAAGTAAGAGAATAAATTGTTGTTTTGTTTACATGAATAAAACCTTATATGGTTACACACCCAATGAAAATGGTTCGTTGGATCTCGATCGTAGTGATACACATATTCATAATATTGAAACCAAAAAGATGCAAAATTAATAATGATAGTGCAACTTATTTATGGCACTGCCGTTTAGGTCATATTGGTGTAAAGCGCATGAAGAAACTCCATGTTGATGGACTTTTGGAATCATTTGATTATGAATCACTTGATGCTTGTGAACCATGCCTCATGGGCAAGATGACTAAGACTCCATTCTCCGGAACAATGGAGCGAGCAACTGACTTATTGGAAATAATACATACTGATGTATGCGGTCCGATGAGTGTTAAGGCTTACGACAAGTATCGTTATTTTCTGACCTTCACAGATGATTTGAGCAGATATGGGTATATCTACTTAATGAAACACAAGTCTGAAACAGTTGAAAAGTTCAAAGAATTTCAGAGTGAAGTGGAGAATCATCGTAACAAAAATAAAAGTTTCTACGATATGATTGCAGAAGTAAAATATTTGAGTTACGAGTTTGGCCTTCAGTTAAAACAATGTGAAATAGTTTCACTACTCACGCCACCTGGAACACCACAGTGTAATGGTGTGTCCGAATGTCGTAACCGTACTTTATCAGATATGGTGCGATCTATGATGTCTCTTACCGATTTACCACTATTGTTTTGGGGTTATGCATTAGAGACAACTACATTCACATTAAATAGGGCACCATCTAAATCCATTGAGACGACACCGTATGAACTATGGTTTGGCAAGAAACCTAAGCTGTCGTTTCTTAAAGTTTGAGGTTGCAATGCTTATGTGAAAAAGTTTCAACCTGATAAGCTCAAACCCAAATCAGAGAAGTGCATCTTCATAGGATACCCAAAAGAAAATGTTGGGTACACCTTCTATCACAGATCCGAAGGCAAGATATTCATTGCTGAGAATGGATCCTTTCTAGAGAAGTAGTTTCTCTTGAAAGGAGTGAGTGGAAGGAAAGTAGAACTTGATGAGGTAACTGTACCTGCTCCCTTATTGGAAAGTAGTTCATCACAGAAATCTGTTCCTGTGACTACTACACCAATTAGTGAGGAAACTAATGATGATGATCATGTAACTTCAGATCAAGTTACTATCGAACCTCGTAGGTAAACCAGAGTGAGATCGGCACCAGAGTGGTACGGTAATCCTGTTCTGGAGGTCATGACCATGACGAACCTACGAACTATGAGGAAGCGATGATGAGCCCAGATTCCATGAAATGGCTTGAAGCCATAAAATCTGAGATGGGATCCATGTATGAGAACAAAGTGTGGACTTTGGTTGACTTGCCCGATGATCAGCAAGCCATAGAAAATAAATGGATATTCAAGAGGAAGACAGACGCTAATAGTGTTGGAAATATGCCCTAGAGGCAATAATAAATTGATTATTATTATATTTCCTTGTTCATGATAATCGTTTATTATCCATGCTAGAATTGTATTGATAGGAAACTCAGATACATGTGTGGATACATAGACAACACCATGTCCCTAGTAAGCCTCTAGTTGACTAGCTCGTTGATCAATAGATGGTTACGGTTTCCTGACCATGGACATTGGATGTCATTGATAACGGGATCACATCATTAGGAGAATGATGTGATGGACAAGACCCAGTCCTAAAGCCTAGCACAAAGATCGTGTAGTTCGTATGCTAAAGCTTTTCTAGTGTCAAGTATCATTTCCTTACACCATGAGATTGTGCAACTCCCGGATACCGTAGGAATGCTTTGGGTGTACCAAACGTCACAACGTAACTGGGTGGCTATAAAGGTACACTACGGGTATCTCCGAAAGTGTCTGTTGGGTTGGCACGAATCGAGACTGGGATTTGTCACTCCGTGTAAGCGGAGAGGTATCTCTGGGCCCACTCGGTAGGACATCATCATAATGTGCACAATGTGATCAAGGAGTTGATCACGGGATGATGTGTTATGGAACGAGTAAAGAGACTTGCCGGTAACGAGATTGAACAAGGTATAGGGATACCGACGATCGAATCTCGGGCAAGTATAATACCGCTAGACAAAGGGAATTGTATACGGGATTGATTAAGTCCTTGACATCGTGGTTCATCCGATGAGATCATCGTGGAACATGTGGGAGCCAACATGGGTATCCAGATCCCGCTGTTGTTTATTGACCGGAGAATGTCTCGGTCATGTCTGCATGCTTCCCGAACCCGTAGGGTCTACACACTTAAGGTTCGGTGACGCTAGGGTTATAGAGATATTAGTATGCGGTAACTTGAAAGTTGTTCGGAGTCCTGGATGAGATCCGGGACATCACGAGGAGTTCCGGAATGGTCCGGAGGTAAAGAATTATATATAGGAAGTGCTATTTCGGCCATCGGGACAAGTTTCGGGGTCACCGGTATTGTACCGGGACCACCGGAAGGGTCCCGGGGGTCCACCGGGTGGGGCCACCTGCCCCGGGGGGGCACATGGGCTGTAGGGGTGAGCCTTGGCCTACATGGGCCAAGGGCACCAGCCCCTAGAGGCCCATGCGCCAAAGGGACAAGAGGAGGGGAGAGTCCTAAAAGGGGAAGGCACCTCCAAGGTGCCTTGGGGAGGATGGACTCCTCCCCCCCCTTGGCCGCACCCTTCCTTGGAGGAAGGGGCAAGGCTGCGCCCTCCCCCTCTCCCTTGGCCCTATATATAGTGGGGGGAAGGGAGGGAAACCATACCTAAGCCCTGGCGCCTCCCTCTCCCTCCCATGACACATCTCCCTCCTCCCGCAGCGCTTGGCGAAGCCCTGTTGGAATCCCGCTACTTCCACCACCATGCCGTCGTGTTGTTGGATCTCCATCAACCTCTCCTTCCCCCTTGCTGGATCAAGAAGGAGGAGACGTCGCTGCTCCATACGTGTGTTGAACGCGGAGGTGCCGTCCATTCGGCGCTAGGATCATTGGTGATTTGAATCACGACGAGTACGACTCCATCAACCCCGTTCTCTTGAATGCTTCCGCGCGCGATCTACAAGGGTATGTAGATCCACTCCTCCCTCGTTGCTAGATGACTCCATAGATTGATCTTGGTGATACGTAGAAAATTTTGAATTATTGCTACGTTCCCCAACAGTGGTATCAGAGCTAGGTCTATGCATAGTTTCTATGCACGAGTAGAACACAAAGTAGTTGTGGGCGTTGATTTTGTTCAATATGCTTGCCGTTACTAGTCTTATCTTGATTCGGCGGCATCATGGGATGAAGCGTCCCGGACCAACCTTACACGTATGCTTACGTGAGACTGGTTCCACCGACTGACATGCACTAGTTGCATTAGGTGTCTAGCGGGTGTCTGTCTCTCCCACTTTAGTCGGATCGGATTCGATGAAAAGGGTCCTTATGAAGGGTAAATAGCAATTGGCATATCACGTTGTGGTTTTGCGTAGGTAAGAAACGTTCTTGCTAGAAACTCATAGCAGCCACGTAAAACATGCAAACAACAATTAGAGGACGTCTAACTTGTTTTTGCAGGGTATGCTATGTGATGTGATATGGCCAAAGGATGTGATGAATGATATATGTGATGTATGAGATTGATCATGTTCTTGTAATAGGAATCACGACTTGCATGTCGATGAGTATGACAACCGGCAGGAGCCATAGGAGTTGTCTTAATTTATTTATGACCTACGTGTCAACATAAACGTCATGTAATTGCTTTACTTTATTGCTAACCGTTAGCTGTAGTAGTAGAAGTAATAGATGACGTGACAACTTCATGGAGACACGATGATGGAGATCATGATGATGGAGATCATGGTGTCATGCCGGTGACGATGATGATCATGGAGCCCCGAAGATGGAGATCAAAAGGAGCAATATGATATTGGCCATATCATGTCACTATTTGATTGCATGTGATGTTTATCATGTTTATACATCTTGTTTACTTAGAACGACGGTAGTAAATAAGATGATCCCTCATTAAAATTTCAAGAAAGTGTTCTCCCTAACTGTGCACCGTTGCGACAGTTCGTTGTTTCTAAGCACCACGTGATGATCGGGTGTTTGATTCAGACGTTCACATACAACGGGTGTAAGACAGATTTACACATGCAAACACTTAGGTTGACTTGACGAGCCTAGCATGTGCATAGACATGGCCTCGGAACACAGAAGACCGAAAGGTCGAGCATGAGTCGTATAGAAGATACGATCAACATGAAGATGTTCACCGATGTTGACTAGTCCGTCTCACGTGATGATCGGACATGGCCTAGTTGACTCGGATCATGTAATCACTTAGATGACTGGAGGGATGTCTATCTGAGTGGGAGTTCATAAGATGAACTTAATTAACTTGAACATAGTCAAAAGGATTTTGCAAATTATGTCGTAGCTCGCGCTTCAGTTCTACTGTTTAGTTATGTTCCTAGAGAAAATTTAGTTGAAAGTTGATAGTAGCAATTATGCGGACTAGGTCCGTAAACTGAGGATTGTCCTCATTGCTTCACAGAAGGCTGATGTCCTTAATGCACCGCTCAGTGTGTTGAACCTCGAACGTCGTCTGTGGATGTTGCGAACATCTGACATACACGTTTTGATAACTACGTGATAGTTCAGTTAAACGGTTTAGAGTTGAGGCACCATAGACGATTTCGAAACGTCGCGGAACATATGAGATGTTTCGAGGACTGAAATTGGGATTTCAGTTTAGTGCCCACGTCAATAGGTATGAGACCTCTGACAAGTTTCCTAAGCCTGCAAACTAAGGAGAAAAGCTCAATCGTTGAGCATGTGCTCAGATTGTATGAGTACAACAATCGCTTGAATCGAGTGGGAGTTGATCTTCCAGATGAGACAGTGATGTTTCTCTGAAGTCATTACCACCAAGCTGCTAGAGCTTCGTGATGAACTATAATATATCAGGGACATGTATGATGATCCTTGAGATATTCGCGATGTTTGACACCACAAAAGTAGAAATCAAGAAGGAGCATCAATTGTTGATGGTTGGTGAAACCACTAGTTTCAAGAAGGGCAAGGGCACGAAGGGATACTTCATGAAACGGCAATTCAGCTGCTGCTCTAGTGAAGAAACCAAAGGTTGAACCCAAACCCGAGACTAAGTGCTTCTGTAATAAAGGGAACAGCCACTGGAGCAGAATTACCCTAGATACTTGGTAGATGAGAAGGCTGGCAAGGTCGATAGAAGTATATTGGATATACATTGTGTTGATGTGTACTTTACTAGTACTCCTAAGTAGCACCATGGTATTAGATACCGGTTCAGTTGCTAAGTGTTAGTAACTCGAAATAAAAGCTACGGAATAAAACGGAGTCTAGCTAAAGGTGAGCTGACGATATGTGTTGGAAGTGTTTCCAATGTTGATATGATCAAGCATCGCACGCTCCCTCTACCATCGAGATTGGTGTTAAACCTAAATAATTGTTATTTGGTGTTTGCGTTGAGCATAGACATGATTGGATTATGACTATCGCAATACGGTTATTCATTTAAAGAGAATAATAGTTACTCTGTTTATTTGAATAATACCTTCAATGGTCTTGCACCTAAAATGAATGGTTTATTGAATCTCGATCGTAGTGATACACATGTTCATGCCAAAAGATAGTAATGATAGTACCACCTACTTGTGGCACTGCCACGTACGTCATATCGGTATAAAACGCATGAAGAAGCTCCATGTTGATGGATCTTTTGGCTCACTCGTTTTTTGAAAAGTTTGAGACATGCGAACCATGTCTATTGGTGTATATGCATGAAGAAACTCCATGCAGATGGACCGTTTGAACTCACTTGATTTTGAGACATGCAAATCATACCACATGGGCAAGATGACTGAAAGCCTCGGTTTCAGTAAAATGGAACCAGAAAGCAACTTGCTGGAAGTAATACATTTTGATGTGTGCAGTCCAATGAGTGCTGAGGCGTGTAGTGGATATCGTTATGTTCTTACTTCACAGATGATTTGAGTAGATGTTGAGTATATTTACTTGATGAATCATGAGTCTGAATTATTGAAAGGTTCAAGTAATTTCAGGGTGAAGTTGAAAGATCGTCATGACAAGAGGATAAAATATCTATGATATGATCATAGAGATGAATATCTGAATTACGAGTTTGGCACAGAATTAAGACATTGTGGAAATTGTTTCACAACTAATACAGCCTGGAACACCATAATGTGATGGTGTGTCCGAACATCATAACTGCACCCTATTGGATATGATGCATACCATGATGTCTCTTATCGAATTACCATGATAGTTTATGGGTTAGGCATTAAAGACAACCGCATTCACTTTAAATAGGGCACCACGTAATTCCGATGAGATGAAACCATATGAACTATGGTTTAGAGAAACCTAAGTTGTCATTTCTTAAAAGTTTGGGGCTGCGACGCTGATGTGAAAAAGTTTCAGGCTGATAAGCTCGAACCCAAAGCAGATAAATGCATCTTCGTAGGACACCCAAAACAGTTGGGTATACCTCCTATCTCAGATCCGAAAGCAATAAGGGATTGTTTCAAGAATCGGGTCCTTTCTCGAGGAAAAGTTTCTCTCGAAAGAATTGAGTGGGGAATGGTGGAGACTTGATGAGGTTATTGAACCATCTCTTCAACTAGTGTGTAGCAGGGCACAGGAAGTTGTTCCTGTGGCACCTACACCAACTGAAGTGGAAGCTTATGATAGTGATCATAAAACTTCAGATCAAGTCACTACCAAACCTCGTGGGATGACAAGGATGCGCACTACTTCAGAGTGGTACGTGATCCTGTCTTGGAAGTCATGTTGCTAGACAACAATGAACCTACGAGCTATGGAGAAGCGATGGTGGGCCTGGATTCCAAAATGGCTCGAGGTCATATAATCCGAGAGAGGATCCATATATGAAAACAAAGTGTAGACTTTGGGAGAACTACTTGATGGTCGTAAGGCTGTTAGGTACATATGGATTTTAAAAGGAAGACGGACAATGATGGTAAGTATCACCATTAAGAAAGCTCGACTTGTCGTTAAGATGTTTTCCGACAAGTTCAAGGAGTTGACTACGATGAGACTTTCTCACTCATAGCGATGCTAAGAGTCTGTTGGAATTATATTAGCGATTACTGCATTATTTATGAAATCTTGCAGATAGGATGTCAAAACATTGTTTCCTCGACGTTTTTGAGGAAAGGTTGTATGTGATACAAACCGGAAGGTTTTGTCAATCCTGAAAGATGCTAATAAGTATGCAAAGCTCCAGCAATCCTTCTAGGGACTGGAGTAAGCATCTCGGAGTTGGAATGTATGCTTTGATGATGATCAAAGATTTTGGGTTTATACAAAGTTTATGAGAAACTTGTATTTCCAAAGAAGTGAGTGGGAGCACTATAGAATTTCTGATAAGTATATGTTGTTGACATATTGTGGATCAGAAATGACGTAGAATTTCTGGAAAGCATATAGGGTTATTTGGAAAGTGTTTTTTCAATGGAAATCCTAGATTAAGCTATTTGAACATTTGAGCATCAAGATCTATAAGGATAGATCAAAACGCTTAATGGTACTTTCAAATGAGCACATTACTTGACATGATCTTGAAGGTGTTCAAGATGGATCAGGCAAAGAAGGAGTTCTTGGCTGTGTTATAAGGTGTGAACATTGAGTAAGACTCGAAACCTGACCGCGGCAGAATAGAGAGAAAGGACGAAGGTCGTCCCCTATGCTTAAGACATAGGTTCTACAGTATGCTATGCTGTGTACCGCACCTGAAGTGTGCCTTGCCATGAGTCAGTCAAGGGGTACAAGAGTGATCCAGGAATGGATCACAGGACAGCGGTCAAAGTTATCCTTAGTAACTAGTGGACTAAGGAATTTTCTCAATTATGGAGGTGGTAAAAGAGTTCGTCGTAAAGAGTTACGTCGATGCAAGCTTAACACCTATCCGGATAGCTCTGAGTAGAGATACCGGATACGTATAATGGAGCAACAATCTAGAATAGCTCCAAGTAGAACAATTATTTGAAATGGCTCCAAATAGAGCGTGGTAGCTGCATCTAGGAGATGACATAGAGATTTGTAAAGCAAACACGGATCTGAAAGGTTCAGACCCGTTGACTATAACCTCTCTCACAAGCATAACATGATCAAACCCAGAACTCTTTGGGTGTTAGTCACATGGGGATGTGACCTTGAGTGTTAATCACATATCGATGTGAACTGGATTATTGACTCTAGTGCAAGTGAGAGACTGTTGGAAATATGCCCTAGAGGCAATAATAAATTGATTATTATTATATTTCCTTGTTCATGATATTCGTTTATTATCCATGCTAGAATTGTATTGATAGGAAACTCAGATACATGTGTGGATACATAGACAACACCATGTCCCTAGTAAGCCTCTAGTTGACTAGCTCGTTGATCAATAGATGGTTACGGTTTCCTGACCATGGACATTGGATGTCATTGATAACGGGATCACATCATTAGGAGAATGATGTGATGGACAAGACCCAGTCCTAAAGCCTAGCACAAAGATCGTGTAGTTCGTATGCTAAAGCTTTTCTAATGTCAAGTATCATTTCCTTAGACCATGAGATTGTGCAACTCCCGGATACCGTAGGAATGCTTTGGGTGTACCAAACTTCACAACGTAACTGGGTGGCTATAAAGGTACACTACGGGTATCTCCGAAAGTGTCTGTTGGGTTGGCACGAATCGAGACTGGGATTTGTCACTCTGTGTAAGCGGAGAGGTATCTCTGGGCCCACTCGGTAGGACATCATCATAATGTGCACAATGTGATCAAGGAGTTGATCACGGGATGATGTGTTACGGAATGAGTAAAGAGACTTGCCGGTAACGAGATTGAACAAGGTATAGGGATACCGACGATCGAATCTCGGGCAAGTACAATACCGCTAGACAAAGGGAATTGTATACGGGGTTGATTAAGTCCTTGACATCGTGGTTCATCCGATGAGATCATCGTGGAACATGTGGGAGCCAACATGGGTATCCAGATCCCGCTGTTGGTTATTGACCGGAGAACATCTCGGTCATGTCTGCATGCTTCTCGAACCCGTAGGGTCTACACACTTAAGGTTCGGTGACGCTAGGGTTATAGAGATATTAGTATGCGGTAACCCAAAAGTTATTCGGAGTCCCGGATGAGATCCCGGACGTCACGAGGAGTTCCGGAATGGTCCGGAGGTAAAGAATTATATATAGGAAGTGCTATTTCGGCCATCGGGACAAGTTCCGGAAGGGTCCCGGGGGTCCACCGGGTGGGGCCACCTGCCCCGGGGGGGCACATGGGCTGTAGGGGTGAGCCTTGGCCTACATGGGCCAAGGGCACCAGCCCCTAGAGGCCCATGCGCCAAAGGGACAAGAGGAGGGGAGAGTCCTAAAAGGGGAAGGCACCTCCAAGGTGCCTTGGGGAGGATGGACTCCTCCCCCCCTTGGCCGCACCCTTCCTTGGAGGAAGGGGCAAGGCTGCGCCCTCCCCCTCTCCCTTGGCCCTATATATAGTGGGGGGAAGGGAGGGAAACCATACCTAAGCCCTGGCGCCTCCCTCTCCCTCCCATGACACATCTCCCTCCTCCCGCAGCGCTTGGCGAAGCCCTGTTGGAATCCCGCTACTTCCACCACCATGCCGTCGTGTTGTTGGATCTCCATCAACCTCTCCTTCCCCCTTGCTGGATCAAGAAGGAGGAGACGTTGCTGCTCCGTACGTGTGTTGAACGCGGAGGTGCCGTCCGTTCGGCGCTAGGATCATCGGTGATTTGAATCACGACGAGTACGACTCCATCAACCCCGTTCTCTTGAATGCTTCCGCGCGCGATCTACAAGGGTATGTAGATCCACTCCTCCCTCGTTGCTAGATGACTCCATAGATTGATCTTGGTGATACGTTGAATTTTTTTAATTATTGCTACGTTCCCCAACAAATAGTAGTGTTACTATCTACAAAGCTAGAATTGTCGCAAAATGTTTTCAACAAGTTCAAGGTGTTGACTACGATGAGAGTTTCTCACTCGTATCTATGCTTAAGTCTATCCGAATCATGTTAGCAATTGCCATATTTTATGAAATCTGGTAAATGGATAAACAAAACTACATTCCTTAATGGATTTATTAAAGAAGAGTTGTATATGATGCAACAAGAAAGTTTTGTCAATCCTAAAGGTGCTAACAAAATATGCAAGCTCCAGCGATCCATCTATGGACTGGTGCAAGCATCTCGGAGTTGGAACATACGCTTTGATAAGTTGATCAAAGCATATAGTTTTATACAGACTTGTGGTGAAGCCTGTATTTACAAGAAAGTGAGTGGGAGCACTACAACATTTCTGAGAAGTATATGTGAATGACATATTGTTGATCGGAGATAATGTAGAATTATTCTGCAAAGCATAAAGGAGTGTTTGAAAGGAGTTTTTCAAAGAAAGACCTCGGTGAAGCTACTTACATATTGAGCATCAAGATCTATAGAGGTAGATCAAGACGCTTGATAAGTTTTTCAATGAGTACATACCTTGATAAGATTTTGAAGTAGTTCAAAATGGAATAGTCAAAGAAAGAATTCTTGCCTGTGTTACAAGGTGTGAAACTGAGTAAGACTCAAAGCCCGACCATGGCAGAAGATAGAAAGAGAATGAAAGTCATTCTCTATGCCTTGGCCATAAGTTCTATAAAACATGCCATGCTGTGTACCAGATGTATTGTATACCCTACACTGTTTTTGGCAAGGGGTACAATAGTGATCTAGGAGTAGATCACTGGACAACGGTCAAAATTATCCTTAGTGGAATAAGGATATGTTTCTCGATTATGGAGGTGACAAAAAGGTTCGTCGTAAAGGATTACGTCGATGCAAATTTTGACACTGATCCAGATGACTCTAAATCTCAATCTGGATACATATTGAAAGTGGGAGCAATTAGCTAGAGTAGCTCCGTGCAGAGCATTGTTGACATAGAAATTTGCAAAATACTTACGGATCTGAATGTGGCAGACCCGTTGACTAAACTTCTCTCACAAGCAAAACATGATCACACCTTAGTACTCTTTGGGTGTTAATCACATAGCGATGTGAACTAGATTATTGACTCTAGTAAACCCTTTGGGTGTTGGTCACATGTCGATGTGAACTATGGGTGTTAATCACATGGTGATGTGAACTATTGGTATTAAATCACATGGCGATGTGAACTAGATTATTGACTCTAGTGCAAGTGGGAGACTGAAGGAAATATGCCCTAGAGGCAATAATAAAGTTATTATTTATTTCCTTATATCATGAAAAATGTTTATTATTCATGCTAGAATTGTATTAACCGGAAACATAATACATGTGTGAATACATAGACAAACAGTATGTCACTAGTATGCCTCTACTTGACTAGCTCGTTGATCAAAGATGATTATGTTTCCTAACCATAGACATGAGTTGTCATTTGATTAACGCGATCACATCATTAGGAGAATGATGTGATTGACTTGACCCATTCCGTTAGCTTAGCACTTGGTCGTTTAGTTTGTTGCTATTGCTTTCTTCATGACTTATACATGTTCCTATGACTATGAGATTATGCAACTCCCGTTTACCGGAGGAACACTTTGTGTGCTACCAAACACCACAACGTAACTGGGTGATTATAATGGTGCTCTACAGGTGTCTCCAAAGATACTTGTTGGGTCGGCGTATTTCGAGATTAGGATTTGTCACTCCGATTGTCGGAGAGGTATCTCTGGGCCCTCTCGGTAATGCACATCACTTAAGCCTTGCAAGCATTGCAACTAATGAGTTAGTTACGGGATGATGTATTACGGAACGAGTAAAGAGACTTGCCGGTAACGATATTAAACTAGGTATTGAGATACCGACGATCGGATCTCGGGCAAGTAACATACCGATGACAAAGGGAACAACGTATGTTGTTATGCGGTTTGACCGATAAAGATCTTCATAGAATATGTAGGAGCCAATATGAGCATCCAGGTTCCGCTATTGGTTATTGACCGGAGACGTGTCTCGGTCATGTCTACATAGTTCTCGAGCCCGTAGGGTCCGCACGCTTAAAGTTCGATGACGATTATATTATGAGTTTATGTGTTTTGATGTACCGAAGGAGTTCGGAGTCCCGAATGAGATCAGGGACATGACGAGGAGTCTCGAAATGGTCGAGACGTAAAGATCGATATATTGAACGACTATATTCGGACATCGGAAAGGTTCCGAGTGATTCGGGTATTTTTGGAAGTACCGGGGAGTTACGGGAATTTGTATTGGGCCTTAATGGGCCATACAGGAAAGAAGAGAAAGGCCTCAAAGCGAGGCCGCACCCCTCCCCGTGGGCTGGTCCGAATTTCCCGGAAGTTTTTTTAAAAAAATCAATAAATGTTTGAAATCTATCACCGCTGTCTGTTCTTAAAGTTTCACCAAAATATTAGTAGGTTGAAGTTGTCAGCTCAAGTGGGTAGCTGCATGAGGTAAGAAGGTGGCAGATCGCGTGTTCGAGTCCTGTGCAGTGCTCTCTTTTCTCCGGATTTTTTAAAACTAAACACAATTGTTTTATTAATAAAAAATGTTCATGGGATACACTGTAAATCTGACGGGTTTAAAAGATACTTGGCACAATGAATCCAGACTAAAAGCATGCTTAGCGAGGCAATCTGCGTCACGATTGGACTCTCTCCCTTCGAAGATGAAGGAACTAAAGGAAATATGCCCTAGAGGCAATAATAAAGTTGTTATTAAAGGAAATATGCCCTAGAGGCAATAATAAAGTTATTATTTATTTCCTTATATCATGATAAATGTTTATTATTCATGCTAGAATTGTATTAACCGGAAACATAATACATGTGTGAATACATAGACAAACAATATGTCACTAGTATGCCTCTACTTGACTAGCTCGTTGATCAAAGATGATTATGTTTCCTAACCATAGACATGAGTTGTCATTTGATTAACGCGATCACATCATTAGGAGAATGATGTGATTGACTTGACCCATTCCGTTAGCTTAGCACTTGATCGTTTAGTTTGTTGCTATCGCTTTCTTCATGACTTATACATGTCCCTATGACTATGAGATTATGTAACTCCCGTTTACCGGAGGAACACTTTGTTTGCTACCAAATGTCACAACGTAACTGGGTGATTATAATGGTGCTCTACAGCTGTCTCCAAAGATACTTGTTGGGTTGGCGTATTTCGAGATTAGGATTTGTCACTCCGATTGTCGGAGAGGTATCTCTGGGCCCTCTCGGTTATGCGGTTTGACCGATAAAGATCTTCGTAGAATATGTAGGAGCCAATATGAGCATCCAGGTTCCGCTATTGGTTATTGACCAGAGACGTGTCTCGGTCATGTCTACATAGTTCTCGAACCCGTAGGGTCCGCACGCTTAAAGTTTGATGACGGTTATATTATGAGTTTATGTGTTTTGATGTACCTAAGGAGTTCGGAGTCCCGGATGAGATCAGGGACATGACGAGGAGTCTCGAAATGGTCGAGACGTAAAGATCGATATATTGGACGACTATATTCGGACATCGGAAAGGTTCCGAGTGATTCGGGTATTTTCGGGAGTACCGGGGAGTTACGGGAATTTGTATTGGGCCTTAATGGGCCATACAAGAAAGAAGAGAAAGGCCTCAAAGGGTGGCCGCACCCCTCCCCATGGGCTGGTCCGAATTGGACTAGGGAGGGGGCGCCCCCTTCCTTCCTTCTCCTTTTCCCTTCCCTTTCCTTCTCTCCTACTCCTACTACTTGGAAGGGATCCTAGTTCTACTAGGAAAGGGGGAATCCTACTCCCGGTGAGAGTAGGACTCCCCTAGGGCGCGCCATAGAGAGGGCCGGCCCCTCCCCTCCTACACTCCTTTATATACGTGGCCAGGGGCACTCCATAGACACAACAATTGATCTCTTGATCTCTTAGTCATCTGTGGTGCCCCCCTCCACCATAATCCACCTCGGTCATATCGTAGCGGTGCTTAGGCGAAGCCCTGCATCGGTAGAACATCATCATCGTCACCACGCCATCGTGCTGACGGAACTCTCCCTCAAAGCTCGGCTGGATCGGAGTTCGAGGGACGTCATCGAGTTGAACGTGTGCAGAACTCGGAGGTGCCGTGCGTTTGGTACTTGATCGGTCAGATCGTGAAGACGTACGACTACATAAACCGCGTTGTGCTAACGCTTCCGCTTTCGGTCTATGGGGGTACATGGACAACACTCTCCCCTCTCGTTGCTATGCATCACCATGATCTTGCGTGTGCGTAGGAAATTTTTGAAATTACTATGTTCCCCAACAATTATTTATTCGGTAATTCACGTGTGTACATGCGGCCACGCGAGTTCGTTATCGCAGCCTGTCACCCCCACGTGATTCATGCTGATCAAATACATCGTTCGTGTATAACCTCCCGGGGTCAGCGTAAACTAGCTCGTATTTGCCTCCGCGCCCACAATGAATGGCCCACATGGCACCATGCATTGGAACGTTGGGGTCGTCGCTGGGAATTGATTGCATGGTGGTGCCAACGGCTAGCTGCACCAGGCAGGAACGAGACGCATCCTGATCACACATCAGGCACAACGGCTAGCTGCACGACGCTCTTCTCTGTCTATTCGCCCTGCTCGTTTGCTTCAGCTTGCTAGTCGAAGTTGCTCCCCTTCCCCATCCCTCTCAGTTTTTGCAGCGACTTCCAAAGCATGTGTTCTTCCATGTCACAGAACAGCTCAACACCATCTTCATCACACCAAGCTGCCAATGCGATGCCTTCACTCCCACTCATCTGTTGCCCCGAATGCAACACCAGGCAAGATTTTATAAAAATCTATTCATTCCTTCTCCTCCACGTCGTGCTAATCTTTCCTCCCACCGCAGCTTGGAGGGTGTAGAAGTGGAAGAACAAGTACATAAAGTACTTCAATGCACGATGGTGGCATCTGATTTTGCACGCGTCGGTCCATCGCCACGTCGAACTTCTCGAGCAGAACCAGTCGCTGCTGAAGAACGTTTTCGTGTTGTGCCTCGTGAATTTGGTGGTCATGGCCATGATCTTCATCCACAAGCTTTGAGGCATCATTTCCCTCTACGTAGGGAACGCCGACAAACTCTGTACGTAGTATCATTTCCCCCTACGTACACTGTGTTGTAGCCATATATGTATTTCTTCTTGTGCTCAGTGCACTGCATTTCCACACGATTTACCTTTGCGCTGTGGATTGCATGCACCCATCAGTATGTTAAGCTTGCTCACGCAGCCTGTGAGCTGGTCTATCAATAAATCATCTACTTACTATTACAACTGCCACAACGTAATTAGTCAACCCATATTAAGAAAACAAACGTAACCATGTAGAAGTAAATGCACATACAACGACAGCAGAGAGACCCATCACCCGCAATTGGCTTCAATGCATCAATAAGACAAGGCTCCGCGCACCATCAATACCAGCAGGCTCCCCTGCACCCGAATAATGACACCCAGCATGAATTAATTACTTCAGTTAACACGCGGTGCATCAATGAAGACGACGACAGCCACACCGCTAACATACAAGGTTGTTTGGTACGAGCATAAATTCATGGGCCCCATTCGTACAAGCGTATAGCGGGCGTATTCACATTTAGCCAGCATTAACACTGTGCAGTTTTTCCTGTGGGGCAGGCGAGGCTATATTAGATGCCGATCACGACGCGCTCGCGGACGCACGAGATAACGGCAGCGCGTGGCCGCATGTACACAAAATCCACGTCCTTATTTATTTCCTTATTTCATGATAAATGTTTATTATTCATGCTAGAATTGTATTAACCGAAAATATAATACATGTGTGAATACACAGACAAACATAGTGTCACTAGTATGCATCTACTTGACTAGCTCATTGATCAAAGATGGTTAAGTTTCCTAACCATAGACATGAGTTGTTATTTGATCAATGGGATCACATCATTAGGAGAATGATGTGATTGACTTGACCCATTCCGTTAGCTTAACACTTGATTGTTTTTTTTACTGCTATTGCTTTCTTCATGACTTATACATGTTCTTATGACTATGAGATTATGCAACTCCCAAATACCGGAGGAACACTTTGTGTGCTACCAAACGTCACAACGTAACTGGGTGATTATAAAGGTGCTCTAAAGGTGTCTCCGATGGTACTTGTTGAGTTGGCATAGATCAAGATTATGATCTGTCACTCCAATTGTCGGAGAGGTATCTCTGGGCCCTCTTGGTAATACACATCACTATAAGCCTTGCAAGCATGATAACTAATGAGTTAGTTACGGGATGATGTATTACAGAACGAGTAAAGAGACTTGCCGGTAACGAGATTGAACTAGGTATTGGGATACCGACGATCGAATCTCGGGCAGGTAACATACCGATGACAAAGAGAACAACGTATAGTGTTGTGCGGTTTGACCGATAAAGATCTTCGTAGAATATGTAGGAACCAATATGAGCATCCAGGTTCCGCTATTGGTTATTGACCGGAGACGTGTCTCGGTCATGTCTACATAGTTCTCGAACCCGTAGGGTCCGCACGCTTAAAGTTCTGTGACGATTGGTTTTATGAGTTTATATGTTTTGATGTACCAAAGGTAGTTCGGAGTCTCGGATTTGATCACGGACATAACGAGGAGTCTCGAAATGGCTGAGACATAAAGATTGATATATTGGAAGCCTACATTTGGACATCGAAATAGTTCCGGATGGAATCGGGATTTTACCGGAGTACTAGAGGGGTTACCGGAACCCTCCCCCCCGGGGGAGGCTAATGGGCCTTGTTGGGCCATAAGGGAAAGAGAGAGGGGCCTGCCTAGGGCAGGCAGCGCGCCCCCTTCCCCCTGTCCGAATTGGACTGGGAGAAGGGGGGGGGGGGCGCCCCCCTTTCCTTCTCTTTCTCTCCCTGCCTTTCCCCCTCCTAGTAGGAGTAGGAAAGGGAGGAATCCTATTCCTACTAGGAGGAGGATTCCTCCTCCTAGGCGCGCCAACAAGGGCCGGCCGGCCTCCCCCTTGCTCCTTTATATATATACAGGAGCAGGGGGGCACCTCTAGACACATAAGTTGATCACAAAGATCCCTCCCAGCCGTGTGCGGTGCCCCCCTCCACCATAATCTACCTCGGGCATACTGTAGCGGTGTTTAGGCGAAGCCCTGCTGCGGTAACCTCATCAACATCGTCCCCACGCCGTCGTGCTGACGAAACTCTTCCCTGAGCTCTACTAGATCGTGAGTTCGTGGGACGTCATCGAGTTGAACGTGTGCTGAACGCGGAGGTGTCGTACGTTCGGTATTGAGGATCGGTCGATCGTGAAGACGTACGACTACATTAACCGCGTTGTCATAACGCTTCCGCTTAACGGTCTACGAGGGTACGTGAACAACACTCTTCCCTCTTGTTGCTATGCATCACCATGATCCTGTGTGTAGAAGAATTTTGAAATTACTATATTTCCCAACAGAATCAATGGTTGAAATTCTCTGAAGTTTCTGTAATTTCCTTGATGATGCTCGCATAGACGCCTCCTGTATGTTGTTTTATTTTATATGAAGTACCACTCCTTGGCAGTCCGACGCTACAACCACACGTGATCGTGATAAATCTATCGCCAAAGCCAGTTTCTCGAAGCACGCCAAAGCTTCAAGGGTAGTTGGGTCCCTTATTCCCCTGCATGTTATAACCGAAGAACCAAGATAACCGCCGTTAGTCTCTCGCAATCAATTTTTCGGGATTTTTGCCTCGTGCCGTTTTGCGTTCAACTTGATTCGGTCCCAGTGGGCCGGTCCAGTCATTGATCCACCTGTGCGGGCTGCGCTTCATTCGACACAATGTGCGTCCTATAGGAGCAGGAGCTCCCCTGTAATTCTAGGGAAAAAAGGAGCTCCAGCGAGGCATAGCCCTCGCGCTTACAACCAGTCGAAATAAAGGTTTGCCCTCGACCTCTGAAGAGAGTGACAGCTCCAACTATTTAAATGGGCCTCTTTATCGCATATGATTTGTCTTACATAATTACTGGGCCCATCGTTTATTCAAATGTATCGCGAGGTCTAGTTTTCAGATCGAATAGGCCCAAAGTGGCTACACTGAATGGGCTCCAGCTTCTGTACTTCTCTACGGTGTACTAACAAAGAAACCAAAAACACAACGCTAACCGTCTAACCGACACGTGTTGCGTGTCAATGGCGAATCACAACGCTTCTAACCCGTCATTATCGACTAACACACGATAGATCGATAACTACCATCCTCCAGACTGTACGATCCTGACAGCGGTACGGTCACATCCGTCCGCACCGCACCACACCCCCATTCCGCTCTGGCCGCAGTACGGTCACATCCAGTCCCCGGCGCGGCCCGTTTCACCATAAACCGCGTGCGACCCGGCCCGGCCCGGCCCGGCCTTCCCCGTTCTGTCATCGCCAATCTTCCTGTTCTAGGTTAAAGCGGGCCGGATAAAGCGGGCCGTGCCCTTCTTCCCGATTCGCCCTCTTTTGTCGCTTTTGCGCTGTGAGGCACGGGCATGGGCTCGGAGCGGAAGGAGAGGGAGCGGTCACCGCGTCGATCGGCCGGCGACAGCTACGTGCCGGGGCCGGAGGCTGGCGACATGGCCATGGATGGCGACCGAGCCGTTACACTCCGCTTTCCCGCGGCCGCCGCCAGAGATGGCAAGCCCGGCCCCACCCCCGAACTCCCCCAGGTGGCCAGGCCCCAGGCCGTCCATGGGATGGGATCACGACCGGCTGCTTTGCTCGGCTCTGCTCTGCTCTGCCGCCATCACTTTGCCTGCATGCCTTCCAACAGTAACCGTGCGCGCGCCGGACACAAGGCAGGATCAATAGGGATTGACAACGAAAGTACTCCTACCAACGATTGGTCCGTGTACGTGTAGATTCTTGATTAGCCCCCGCTTTTGCGTTTTCGACATGGCCGCGACGGTGCCTTCTCATCGCTTTGACTCCGCGAGCGCGATACAACATGCAGCACTGGTCACTGGTCATCCGGAACCCACACGTGGGAATAACTTTGATGCTAAACAAAAGAAAAAACTTTGATGCTAAACAGAATTTCGCCTTCAGTTCAGGCCATGCACCGGACAGATTCTACAGTGAGGTGACCCTTCTGGCTCTACCGATGAGGAGCGGGCCTAGTGTGTTTAGCTAGCACCTGTCGCGTGCGTGGTTGAGGGTTGAGAGGGACGTTCGGTTGCCATCGCCGTGATTTTTATGCGCCATTGGTTCACAAGTTGAAATGCGGAGCATGAACCCTATCGACGCGTCTTGTCGGTGCCATGCAAGTAGATGCAGAATCTGGAATTTTGCATGTGGCCGGTTTTCAATGTTCAGTTCAGGATTAAGAAAGAGGAAAATAGGTTTGTACTTTTTCTTTCCGGTAATCATGGGCTCACAAATAGGTTAGTAGTTAACCTGTTGTAGGTTGGGATTATTATGATTTAATCAACCAAAGAATACTTTGTTGACTAGAAAGTTATAGCTTGGGGCTATCTGGTAGTAATTTGCCTTATTTCTCCAATATGTAAGTACTGTTAGGTCCACATCCAGTGTCTAACCATGCTTCCTTAGTTTAATGTTCAGTTAGATAAGCACCGAGATATTTTCAACACGTTTTCAGTAATTCCGCATTTTGAGGTACAAGAACAAACACTATATTTGGCGACTATTTTGAGGTAAATAACAAGATTTTGATTAGACGTGCAAATAAAAAGAGATACTCCCTCCGAACCAAATTAATCTGCGCATCCTCTATATAATTTAAGTAAGACAATGTATAGAGGTTGCGTTAATTAACTTAGATCGGAGGGAGTATCACTTGTCATCCTCGCTGTTGGTGGAGCTACGAGCAGGTCACCATCGCTAAGTTTTTTTAATGTATTCAGGCCTTTTAATGAGAGATACCCAGTACAACACGTAGATACAAAAATGTGCATAGTCACACAACCTCTACTTTAGATTTCATCGACCTTGAAGATATAATAGCGAAGTTACTAGTAGCATCTCGTCGTCGACGAATACATGGTCTACACTGGAAAGACAATCTCCCTTACATGAGACATATAATATGGCAAACCTGGGTGCGTTTGATGTCCGTTGGTCTGGGAGTACGATGGTCTCACTAATCGCTTGACTGTCTAGAAAAGTTATAGCTTGAGCTTATCTAGTAGTAGGAGGATATCGATCCTCGCTGTTAGTTCAGTGCTGAGTTAGACAAGCACCGAGAGACGAGAAAAAACAGTTTTCAGTTTGGCATTTCCATGTACGAAAACAAACACTAATTGTGCCGCTGTATTTTTGCTAGCTAAATTAAGTAACGGGTTTTCGACAAAAGGTACAAGTAAAAAAAAATCACTTCTCCTCGTCTGCTAGCCTCGATGTATCTTGCAATTAAAACAAAATCAGCGTCAATTCTTCTTGATCTGCTTGTCTATGCCCTAGTCGCGCTGACATTGACGTCGATAGGTCGATCGCTGGCAGCACTATGCCTCGGGACAGTGACATGCTATACTACGTATGCGGATACCGACCGTACCATGGCTAAGCGGGCAATCACGCGCACCGGGAGCGTAGTTACCGCAATCGTAGAGCAACACGTGGCGCGTCTCCCCGCGGATCAACCGGGAGGCGCGCGCGGTAAAAATATTTACCACGCATTGCTGGTTTCCACCGCACGCGGGCGAGTAAAAAAGCCGTGTGAAAACAGGCTCATGTACTGGGAGGGGGTTAAAAGGAGCCAGCAAAAGCGCAGTCAATTCCCGGGCTCCGGAGATAAGATAAGGATTGATCGATGCAGCTAAGCTAAGGTAGCGGGTTAATTACGCGTCAGATCAGATGACGCGACGGGTGATCCGTCGTTTAGTAGCTCACGTCCATGGGGGCCCCGCCCACATGTCCACATCGCCAAAATTATCCAAATCGGGGAAGCCGGGAGGCGACACGGCCGAAAGGCGCCCGAACGCACGGCCACCCTGACATCGAAGATTGCACAGCAACACACTGGGCCCTTTTTCTTTTCTTTACTTTTCTGCGGGTAGCTTGCATCGACCTTGTTGCAATTTTTTACAAACAAATACGACGAGTAGTTGGTACGTCTCATTGTTTTTTCCTTTTTTCCAAACACATTAGGACATCTCCAAGCGGATCCGCAAACCGCCCGCGCCCATCTGAAATGCGGAAACCATCCAACGCGAGTCTGTATTGATTCAGACACGTTTTCTCCTGCAAATCAGGGACAAATATGGGAACATTTGCAGGAGTCTGGACACCTGACACGTAGAACTCTGACACCCTTGGGTCACTCAAAACCCTTCCCGGACCCCGCACCTTCATCCTCCTTATTTTCTCTTCTTCCCACCTTTTCCTTTTGCCTTTGCCGCCTCTCCACCACCCCAGCCGACATGCCACACCCCTATCGGAACTCTACATCTCCATCACCTCCAGCGCTCCAGCAGGTCTCCACCCCGCTTCTCCTCCGTTGTCGTTCAACCCCTGTCATTCGACCGCCCAGCGAGGCACCATCCACTACTGTTATACTTTTTTTTTGAAACAAAGAAGGTGGCTGCCTGCCGACCTTATATTTCAAAACAGGTCAAAGCCTGATGAAGTAACAATTACAAACAAGACTTGTTCGGTGCACCAAGGTACAAGGCACAAGCAGTTTCAGAACAAGGAAGAAGAAAAGAAGAGAAGAAGGAAAGGTTACATCAGGTGTTCACAGGTTATGTAGCAATTTTTGGCGCCAAACCTGTAGAATATCCCTAGTTCGCTGACTATGAGCTCTAAGACTCAAAAGACGGAGCATATCTGCTGCATATAAACGAATGTATGCTGCAGTCCAAACTTTTGAATTGAAGACCCTGTCATTCCTAGCGTGCCACAAGGTGATAGCACAAGCTGCGAATGCAACGTTCCATTTGTGTTTGAAACTGAGATGGTGTTGTGCTTGTTCCACAAAAGTTAGAACGTCAAGGTTGCGCAAGCCAAAGTATCCAGAGCCAACTTGCCCCATAAAACGTTGGCTGAAGCACATCGTAGTATCAGGTGGTCAACTGACTCAATAGCAGGGCAGGTATCGCAATGTGCAAACGGAGCGGCCACAGACCATCCCTTCTTTACCATATTATCTTTAGTGTTGAGGCGCCCGCGGAAAGCAAGCCAAAGGAAGATCCTATGTTTGAGGGGAATTAGAGCATCCCAAACCCAGGTGTCAAGAGTTGTCAAAACCCCCCTGAAAGTGAGTAGGCCGTAGAAGTATCTTGTGCTAAGTTGACCAGAGCCCACGGAAGCAGAGCGCTTGTCCTCTTGCAGTAAGTTCGAAGCAATACCAGACAACAATTCATGTAGGGCCATATTAGCTCAGTGGAGGCCGTTTGGGAGAGATTAGGATGTAGCTGCCCATGATCCATTGGAATGTTGTGAGTGCACTGAGCAAGCTAGCTGTATCGCGAAGGAATACAGCGTGGGGAACATCAGATATAAACGGCCCACTTCAAGCCATTGATCCTTCCAGAAGGAGACCATTATTCCAGACCCAAGAACACACTTAGAAGAGTTGATGACCATAGGAATGAGATCTTTGAACCCTTTCCAAATGACCATGTCTCTGCTACTAGCACTCTGAGGAAGAAAAGCCCGGCAGTAGTGTGTGGCAAACCATTTATAACATGGTATGTCAGAACCTTGTAGGACTTTGGAGACAAACTTGCACATCATAGCTTGGTTATGAGCATGCAACTGGCGTATACCCAAACCACCATTGATACGAGGCAGTGAGACCGTATCCCAAGCCACTAAGCATTGGCCACCCTTAATCTTGTTCTTGCCTTGCCAAAAAAAAGCTCGCAAGAGACATTCCAACTTTCCAAGAGACTCCTTGGGCCAGGCAAAGCAAGGCATGAAATAACTTGGGATGCCAGCGAGCAGTGAGTTAATGAGTGTCAACCTTCCCCCTAAGAATAAGAAAATAGCTAACCAGACAGAAAGACGACGATTGACCTTGTGTATAACTGGCAATAATATACCATGTGTAATCTTGTGCAGAGAGAGGGGCAAACACAGGTATGTACATGGAAAGGATGAAACTGGGCAGCCTAGGATCTGGGCAATGGCAGAAGCTGTGCTCGACTCCATGGTGACAGGTACGAGAGTGCTCTTGTGGAAGTTTATGGTGAGCCCAGAAAAATCAGAGAAAGCTGTGAGAGCTGGCTTGATTATTGTCGTTGCTGCGTAGTGCCTTGAAAAAGTATCAGCGTGTCGTCCGCGTATTGCAGAACCGGGAAGAAACTGTCTGAACCGAGGGGGTGCAGCAAGGAGCCATCTTGGAACAGTTGGCCGCACATTCTCTAAATCACATCCGCTATGAGAATGAAGAGGTACGGGGATAAGGAATCCCCCTGCCGAAAACCTCTCTTTGCCCGGATGGGGGCACCCAGCTCGCCATTAAGGAGGACTCTAGAGCTACCAGTTGACAAGAGCGTATGGATCCAGCGCATTCGCACTTGAGGAAAACCTCTGGCTTCAAGAATTTTACGTAAGCAGCACCAACTGACACTGTCAAAAGCTTTGTGAAAGTCCAGCTTTAAAGCAATGACTGGCATTTTCCTTTTATGGGCATATTGATGTTGGGGAACGTAGTAATTTCAAAAAAATTCCTACGCACACGCAAGATCATGGTGATGCACAGCAACAAGAGGGGAGAGTGTTGTCTACGTACCCTCGTAGACCAGAAGCGGAAGCGTTAGCACAACGCGGTTGATGTAGTCGTACGTCTTCACGGCCCGACCGATCAAGCACCGAAACTATGACACCTCCGAGTTCTAGCACACGTTCAGCTCGATGACGATCCCCGGACTCTGATCCAGCAGAATGTCGGGGAAGAGTTCTGTCAGCATGACGGCGTGGTGACGATCTTGATGTTCTACTGTCGCAGGGCTTCGCCTAAGCACCGCTACAATATTATTGAGGATTATGGTGGAAGGGGGCACCGCACACGGCTAAGAGATCAATGATCAATTGTTGTGTCTCTGGGGTGCCCCCTGCCCCTGTATATAAAGGAGTGGAGGAGGGGGCCGGCCAAGGAGGGTGGCGTGCCCAAGGGGGGGATTCCAACTCCCACCGGGAGTAGGACTCCCCTTTTTCCTATTAGGAGTAGGAGAGGGAAGGAAGAGGAAGGAGGGAGGAAGGAAAGGGGGGCCCGGCCCCCCTCCCAATTCGGATTGGGCTTGGGGGGGGCTCCCTTGCTCCTTTCCCCTCCTTTCCACTAAGGCCCAATAAGGCCCATATACCTCCCGGGGGTTCCGATAACCTCTCGGTGATCCGGTATTGTCCCAATCTTACCCGAAACCTTTCTGGTGTCCAAATATAGTCGTCCAATATATCGATCTTTATGTCTCGACCATTTCGAGACTCCTCGTCAAGTCCGTGATCACATCCGGGACTCCGAACAACCTTCGGTACATCAAAATATATAAACTCATAATGAAACTGTCATCGTAACGTTAAGCGTGCAGACCCTACGGGTTCGAGAACAATGTAGACATGACCGAGACACGTCTCTGGTCAATAACCAATAGTAGAACCTGGATGCTCATATTGGCTCCTACATATTCTACGAAGATGTTTATCGGTCAGACCGCATAACAACATACGTTGTTCCCTTTGTCATCGGTATGTTACTTGCCCGAGATTCCATCGTCGGTATCTCAATACCTAGTTCAATCTCGTTACCGGCAAGTCTCTTTACTCGTTCCGTAATACATCATCTTGCAACTAATTTATTACTTGCATTGCTTGCAAGGTTTAAGTGATGTGTATTACCGAGAGGGCCCAGAGATACCTCTTCGACAATCGGAGCGACAAACCTAATCTCGAAATACGCCAACCCAACATGTACCTTTGGAGACACCTGTAGAGCACCTTTATAATCACCCAGCTACATTGTGACGTTTGGTAGCACACAGAGTGTTCCTCCGGTAAACGGGAGTTGCATAATCTCATAGTCATAGGAACATGTATAAGTCATGAAGAAAGCAATAGCAACATACTAAACGATCAAGTGCTATTCTAACGGAATGGGTCAAGTCAATCACATCATTCTCCTAATGATGTGACCCCGTTAATCAAATGACAACTCATGTCTATGATTAGGAAACATAACCATCTTTAATCAACGAGCTAGTCAAGTAAAGGCATACTAGTGACACTCTGTTTGTCTATGCATTCACACATGTATTATGTTTCCGGTTAATACAATTCTAGCATGAATAATAAACATTTATCATGATATAAGGAAATATATAATAACTTTATTATTGCCTCTAGGGCATATTTCCTTCAGTCTCCCACTTGCACTAGAGTCAATAATCTAGTTCACATCGCCATGTGATTTAACATCAATAGTTCACATCACCATGTGATTAACACCCATAGTTCACATCGACATGTGACCAACATCCAAAGGGTTTACTAGAGTCAATAATCTAGTTCACATCGCTATGTGATTAACACCCAAAGAGTACTGAGGTGTGATCATGTTTTGCTTGTGAGAGAATTTTAGTCAACGGGTCTGCCACATTCAGATCCGTTAGTATTTTGCAAATTTCTATGTCAACAATGCTCTGCACAGAGCTACTCTAGATAATTGCTCCCACTTTCAATATGTATCCAGATTGAGATTTAGAGTCATCTGGATCAGTGTCAAAATTTGCATCGACGTAACCCTTTACGACGAACCTTTTGTCACTTCCATAATCGAGAAACATATCCTTATTCCACTAAGGATAATTTTGACCAATGTCCAGTGATCTACTCCTAGATCACTATTGTGCTCCTTTGCTAAACTCAGGGCAGGGTATACAATAGGTCTGGTACACAGCATGGCATACTTTATAGAACCTATGGCTGAGGCATAGGGAATGACTTTCATTCTCTCTCTATCTTCTGCCGTGGTCGGGTTTTGAGTCTTACTCAACTTCACACCTTGTAACACAGGCAAGAACTCCTTCTTTAACTGTTCCATTTTGAACTACTTCAAAATCTTGTCAAGGTATGTACTCGTTGAAAAAACTTATCAAGCGTATTGATCTATCTCTATAGATCTTGATGCTCAATATGTAAGCAGCTTCACCGAGGTCTTTCTTTGAAAAACTCCTTTCAAACATTCCTTTATGCTTTGCAGAATAATTCTACATTATCTCCGATCAACAATATGTCATTCACATATACTTATCAGAAATGTTGTAGTGCTCCCACTCACTTTCTTGTAAATATAGGCTTCACCACAAGTCTGTATAAAACTATATGCTTTGATCAACTTATCAAAGCGTATATTCCAACTCCGAGATGCTTGCACCAGTCCATAGATGGATCACTGGAGCTTGCATATTTTGTTAGTACCTTTAGGATTGACAAAACCTTCTGGTTGCATCATATACAACTCTTCTTTAATAAATTCATTAAGGAATGCAATTTTGTTTATCCATTTGCCAGATTTCATAAAATGCGGCAATTGCTAACATGATTCGGACAGACTTAAGAATAGATACGAGTGAGAAACTCTCATTGTAGTCAACACCTTGAACTTGTCGAAAACCTTTTTGCGACAATTCTAGATTTGTAGATAGTAACACTACTATCAGCGTCCGTCTTCCTCTTGAAGATCCATTTAATCTCAATGGCTCGCCGATCATTGGGCAAGTCAATCAAAGTCCATACTTTGTTCTCATACATGGATCTCATCTCAGATTTCATGGCGTCAAGCCATTTCGCGGAATCTGGGCTCATCATCGCTTCCTCATAGTTTGTAGGCTCGTCATGGTCAAGTAACATGACATCCAGAACAGGATTACCGTACCACTCTGGTGCGGATCTCACTCTGGTTTACCTACGAGGTTCGGTAGTAACTTGATCTGAAGTTACATGATCATCATCATTAGCTTCCTCACTAATCGGTGTAGTAGTCACAGGAACAAATTTCTGTGATGAACTACTTTCCAATAAGGGAGCAGGTACAGTTACCTCATCAAGTTCTACTTTCTTCCCACTCACTTCTTTCGAGAGAAACTCCTTCTCTAGAAAGGATCCATTCAAAGCAACGAATATATTGCCTTCGGATCTGTGATAGAAGGTGTACCCAACATTTTCTTTTGGGTATCCTATGAAGACGCACTTCTATGATTTGGGTTAGAGCTTATCAGGTTGAAACTTTTTCACATAAGCATTGCAACCTCAAACCTTAAGAAACAACAGCTTAGGTTTCTTGCCAAACCATAGTTCATACGGTGTTGTCTCAATGGATTTAGATGGTGCCCTATTTAACGTGAATGCAGCTGTCTCTAATGCATAACCCCAAAACGATAGTGGTAGATCGATAAGAGACATCATAGATCGCACCATATCTAATAAAGTATGGTTATGACGTTCGGACACACCATTACACTGTGGTGTTCCAGGTGGCGTGAGTAGTGAAACTATTTCACATTTGTTTTTAACTGAAGGCCAAACTCGTAACTCAAATATTTTACTTCTGCGATCATATCGTAGAAACTTTTATTTTTGTTACGATGATTCTCCACTTCACTCTGAAATTCTTTGAACTTTTCAAATGTTTCGGACTTGTGTTTCGTCAAGTAGATATACTCATATCTGCTCAAATCATCTATGAAGATCAGAAAATAATGATACCTGCCACGAGCCTCAATATTCATCAGACCACACACATCAGTATGTATGATTTCCAACAAATCTGTTGCTCGCTCAATTGTTCCGGAGAACGAAGTCTTACTCATCTTGCCCATGAGGCATGGTTCGCAAGCATCAACTGATTCATAATCAAGTGATTCCAAAAGCCCATCAGCATGGTTTTTCTTCATGCGCTTTACACCAATATGACCTAAACGGTAGTGCCACAAATAAGTTGCACCATCATAATTAACTTTGCATCTTTTTGTTTCAATATTATGAATATGTGTATCACTACGATCGAGATCCAACGAACCATTTTCATTGGGTGTGTAACCATATAAGGTTTTATTCATGTAAACAGAACAAAAATTTATTCTCTTACTTAAATGAATAACCGTATTGCAATAAACATGACCAAATCATATTCATGCTCAACGCAAACACCAAATAACACTTATTTTGGTTCAACACTAATCCCAAAAGTATAGGGAGTGTGCGATGATGATCATATCAATCTTGGAACCACTTCCAACACACATCGTCACTTCACCCTTAACTAGTCTATGTTCATTCTGCAACTCCCGTTTCGAGTTACTACTCTTAGCAACTGAACCAGTATCAAATACCGAGGGGTTGCTACGAACACTAGTAAAATACACATCAATAATCTGTATATCAAATATACCTTTGTTCACTTTGCCATCCTTCTTATCCGTCAAATACTTGGGGCAGTTCCGCTTCCAGTGACCAGTCCCTTTGCAGTAGAAGCACTTAGTCTCAGGCTTAGGACCAGACTTGGTCTTCTTCACTTGAGCAGCAACTTGCTTGCCGTTCTTCTTGAAGTTCCCCTTCTTCCCTTTGCCCTTTTCTTGAAACTAGTGGTCTTGTCTACCATCAACACTTGATATTTTTCTTGATTTCTACCTTCGTCGATTTCAGCATTACGAAGAGCTTGGGAATCGTTTCCGTTATCCCTTGCATATCATAGTTCATCACAAAGTTCTACTAACTTGGTGATGGTGACTAGAGAATTCTGTCAATCACTATTTTATCTGGAAGATTAACTCCCCTATGTGCTTCACTTATATCTTTTGAGCTAAGTAGTTTTTCTCTATGTGCTTCACTTATATCTTTTGAGCGTTATAATTTTTCTCTATGTGCTTCACTTAGATCTTTTAGAGCACGGTGGTGGATTTGTTTTAAAGAAACTATTGATCTCTCATGCTTCACTTAAATTATTTTGAGAGTCTATTAATAGCATGGTAATTTGCTTAATAATAATATGCTTGGTATTCAAGATTTGTGAAACTTTATTTTGAGTGTGTTGAATACTAAGAGAAGATTGAAGCATGATAATTGTTTTGAGATATGGAGGTGATAATATTAAAGTAATGCTAGTGGAGTAGTTGCGAATTTAAAGAATACTTGTGTTGAAGTTTGTGATTCCCGTAGCATGCACGTATGGTGAACCGTTATGTGATGAAGTCGGATCATGATTTATTTATTGATTTTCTTCCTTATGAGTGGCGGTCGGGGACGAGCGATGGTCTTTTCCTACCAATCTATCCCCCTAGGAGCATGCGCGTAGTACTTCGCTTTGATAACTTCTAGATTTTTGCAACAAGTATATGAGTTCTTTATAACTAATGTTGAGTCCATGGATCATACGCACTCTCACCCTTCCACCTTTGCTAGCCTCTCTAATACCGTGCAACTTTCGCCGGTATCATACACCTACCATATACCTTCCTCAAAACAGCCACCATACCTGCCTATTATGGCATTTCCATAGCCATTCCGAGATATATTGCCATGCAACTTTCCATCATCTAGTTCATCATGACACATCCATCATTGTCATATTGCTTAGCATGATCATTTAGTTGACATAGTATTTGTGGCAAAGCCACCGTTCATAATTTTCATACTTGTCACTCTTGATTCATTGCATATCCCGGTACACTGCCGGAGGCATTCATATAGAGTCATACTTTGTTTTAGTATCGAGTTGTAATCATTGAGTTGTAAACAAATAGAAGTGTGATGATCATCATTCAATAGAGCATTATCCCAATAAAAAAACAGAAAGGCCGAAGAAAAAAAAGAAGGCCCAAAAATAAATAAATAAATAAAATAAAAAGGGGCAATGCTACTATCTCTTTTTCCACACTTGTGCTTCAAAGTAGCACCTTGATATAGCGAGTCTCATATATTGTGCTTCAAAGTAGTACCATGTTCTTCATATAGAGAGTCTCATATGTTGTCACTTTCATTTACTAGTGGGAATTTTACATTATAGAACTTGGCTTGTATATTCCTATGATGGGCTTCCTCAAAATTGCCCTAGGTCTTCGTGAGCAAGCAAGTTGGATGCACACCCACTAGTTTATTTTGTTGAGCTTTCATATATTTATAGCTCTAGTGCATCCGTTGCATGGCAATCCCTACTCACTCACATTGATATCTATTGATGGGCATCTCCATAGCCCGTTGATACGCCTAGTTGATGTGAGACTATCTTCTCCTTTTTGTCTTCTCCACAACCACCATTCTATTCCATCCATAGTGCTATATCCATGGCTCACGCTCATGTATTGCGTGAAGATTGAAAAAGTTTTGAAAAAGTTAGAGTATGAAACAATTGCTTGGCTTGTCATCGGGGTTGTGCATGATTTAAATACTTTGTGTGAGGAAGATGGAGCATAGCCAGACTATATGATTTTGTAGGGATAACTTTCTTTGGCCATGTTATTTTGAGAAGACATAATTGCTTTGTTAGTATGCTTGAAGTATTATTATTTTTATGTCAATATAAACTTTTGTCTTGAATCTTTCTAATCTGAATATTCATACCACAATTAAGAAGATTTGCATTGAAATTATACCAAGTAGCACTCCGCATCAAAAATTCTTTTTTTTATCATTTACCTACTCAAGGATGAGCGGGAATTAAGCTTGGGGATGCCTGATAAGTCTCCAACGTATCTATAATTTTTGATTGCTCCATGCTATATTATCTACTATTTTGGACTATATTGGGCTTTATTTTCCACTTTTATATTATTTTTGGGACTAACCTATTAACCGGAGGCCCAACCCAGAATTGCTGTTTTTTTTTGCCTATTTCAGTGTTTCGGAGAAACAGAATATCAAACGGAGTCCAAACGGAATAAAATCTTCGGGAACGTGATTTTCTCACCGAACGTGATCCAGGAGACTTGGACCTTGCTCCAAGGAACAAAAGAGGCAGTCACGAGGGTGGGGGCGCGCACCCCCTAGGGCGCGCCCCCTGCCTCGTGGGCCCCTCGTTGCTCCTCCGGCATACTTCTTCCTCCTATATATACACACGTACCTCCAAACAATCAGAACAGGAGCCAAAAACCTAATTCCACCACCGCAACTTTCTGTATCCACGAGATCCCATCTTGGGGCCTGTTTCGGAGCTCCGCCGGAAGAGGGCCGTCATCACGGAGGGATTCTACACCTAGCCTCTCCGATGAAGTGTGAGTAGTTTACCTCAGATCTTCGAGTCCATAGTTAGTAGCTAGATGGCTTCTTCTCTCTCTTTGAATCTCAATACAAAGTTCTCCCCCTCTCTCGTGGAGATCTATTCGATGTAATCTTCTTTTTACGGTGTGTTTGTTGAGATCGATGAATTGTGGGTTTATGATCAAGTCTATCTATGAATAATATTTGAATCTTCTCTGAATTCTTTTATGTATGATTGGTTATCTTTGCAAGTCTCTTCGAATTATCCATTTGGTTTGGCCAACTAGATTGGTAGTTCTTGCCATGGGAGAAGTGCTTAGCTTTGGGTTCGATCTTGCGGTGTCCTTTCCCAGTGACAGAAGGGGCAGCAAGGCACGCATTGCATCGTTGCCATCGAGGATAACAAGACGGGGTTTATTTCATATTGCATGAATTTATCTCTCTACATCATGTCATCTTGCTTAAGGCGTTACTCTGTTTTTAACTTAATACTCTAGACGCATGCTGGATAGCGGTCGATGAGTGGAGTAATAGTAGTAGATGCAGAATCGTTTCGGTCTACTTGTCACGGACGTGATGCCTATATACATGATCATACCTAGATATTCTCATAATTATGCTCAATTCTGTCAATTGCTCAACAGTAATTTGTTCACCCACCGTAGAATACTTATGCTCTTGAGAGAAGCCACTAGTGAAACCTATGCCCCCGGGTCTATTCTCATCATATCAATCTCCATCACTTTAATATCGTTTTGCTATTTACTTTGCCTTTACTTTTTACTTTGCATCTTTATACCAAAAATACCAAAAATATTCTATCTATCAGATCTCACTCTCGTAAGTGACCGTGAAGGGCTTGACAACCCCTAATCGCGTTGGTTGCGAGTAGCTATCGCTTTGTGCAGGTACGAGGGACTTGAGCGTGGCCTCCTACTGGATTGATGCCTTGGTTCTCAAAAACTGAGGGAAATACTTACGCTACTCTGCTGCATCATTCCTTCCTCTTCGGGGAAAACCAACGCAAGCTCAAGACGTAGCACCTATCATACCACATCACAACCATTTTAATAGCATGTTGGCACGCAAGGTAAACCATTATAAGCTCCTAGCTAATCAAGCATGACACAAGAAACTATGATCTCTAGTTGTCATTGCAAACATGTTTATCCATAATAGGCTGAATCAGGAACGATGAACTAATCATATTTACCAAACAAAAGAGGTCGAGTTCATACCAGCTTTTCTCATCTCAGTCAGTCCATCATATATCGTCATAATTGCCTTTCACTTGCACGACTGAATGATGTGAATAATAATCATAGTGCACGTGCATTGGACTAAGTTGGAATCTGCGAGCATTCAATAAATAGGAGAAGACAAGGCGATATTGGCTCTTTTGTCAGATCAACAATAATTCATATAAGAGCCACTTCAACAATTTAATTATGGTCTTCTCCTATCAACCCCCAAAGAAAAGAAATAAAACTATTTACACGGGAAAACTCCCAACAAGCAAAAGAAGAACAGGAAATCTTTTTGGGTTTTCTTTTTAATTACTACAACAAGCATGGAAAAGTAAACTAATAAAAAGCTACAACTATTTTTTTGGTTTTTCTTAAGGTTTATTAAACACACAAGAAGAAAGCATGCAAAGGAAAATAAACTAGCATGGATGATACAATGAAAAAGTATGAGCACTGACATCTAGCAATGAGTGTGTGAACATGAATGTAATGTTGGTGGGAAATACATACTCCCCCAAGCTTAGGCTTTTGGCCTAAGTTGGTCTATGGCCACGGTTGTCCTGGTTGATATCCATAGTAATAGTTGGGGTCGTACTGAGATGAAGAAGGTTCCGATTGCCACTGGTTGGCAATCATCTCCGGATCCCACAGGTAATTAGACTGTCGTGGAGGATCAACTTATGGTTCCGAATCTGGCTCTGTGGCTGATGTAGGGTTCCGGCAGGCGTGAATAGCCCCTAACGGAACAAGGTATTTACCTGCAAATAAGTCAAGCAAGGAAGGAGCAGGCAGGGTAATAGTATTAGGATGATGTTTATCAAAGAACAATTTGTATTTAATCTCTCCTTCCCTATTCTTAACAATAAAATCATGTGCTACCATACTCTTATAATCTAAATAAACAGTAGGCAACATTTTTTCTTCTTTTTCATAGTGCCTAGCTAATAGGTATATTATAATGTGCAGCAAGGCGTGAAGCATAAATACCACCAAAGATGGGTCCTTTTGTACGGTTCAGACTTAACCGTTTAGCAATAATACCGCCCATACTAACGGAGTCATCATGGAATAAGCCATGGAACAAAATAAAAATATCAGGAACACTGAGGTTTCCATAGTTTTCGCGACCAATTAAGCAATGACTAGCAAATATTGCAAAGTATCGTAAAACAGGAAAATGTATGCTAGTGATTCTTGCATCGGAAGCCTTCCTAGTTTCCCCTACAGTAATAGTATCAATAAAACCGTCCACATCCTTACGATGTGGTTCCTCTAAACTACCCTTGAAAGGTATTTTGCAAACCCTGCAAAATTCATATAGTGGCATCTTCTTAACAACATCATATAAATGAAACTCTACTGAGGGAGGTGATTCCTTAGGAAAATAGTAGAAGTTTTGCACAAAAGTATTGGTGAGTAAGAGATACTGTTCGCGTCAGTCGCGGAGGAAGTCGGTGAGGCCTGCATTTTTAGCCAATTCATAAAAATCCTCATAAATCCTGATTGCTCTCAAGAAATCATCGGAGGGCCATTCACACGGCTGAACCTCCGCGGTGCGAGGCAAATTATATCTGGGCTTCTATGCCTCTTCATTTTGCTTTTCCCGTGAGCTTCGGCTCGATGAGCCCCTCAAAAATCTCTTCATCATTTTCTAAAAAAATTCTGAAATTTCTAATAACTTCAAAATAAAAGTGAACCAAACTCAATAATATTGATAGCAACTACTCCTACAAGTGCCTAGATCCTATATCATGCATCAAAACTACTTTTGACCATATAAATTTGACATGCAAGCTCAAGAACAGGGTCACCTAAGCAGCAAAAATATGCAATGAATAAAGCACTAGAACAAAAACTAATTGGACCAATGGAGGAGTCACATACCAAGGAACAATCTCCCCAAGCAGTTTTGTGAGAGGTGCTTTGAGCAAGGAGATCGAAAATCACAGCAAAATGAGCTAGAACTCGTGCTTGAGCTGGATATTTGTGTTTGTGGGAGGAAGAAGAAGTGTGTGTGTGCAGGAATAAGTGGAGGAGGTCCACCATGGGCCCACGAGGCAGGGGGCGCGCCCAGGGGGTAGGGCGCGCCCTCCACTCTCGTGGCCAGGTGGTTGATCCCCCTTCTATGTTCTCAGTTCCAGATATTCTCAAATATTCCAAAAAACTCATATTTAAATTTCAGGGCATTTGGAGAAATTTCATTTTCGGGGTATTTTTATATTGCACAGATAATTCAGATAATAGACAGAGATTAATATTTTTGCTTTATTTAATATAAATAACAAGAAGTAAAAGGAAGGTACAGAGAGTTGTGCTTTCTAGTTTCATCCATCTCATGCTCATCAAAAGGAATCCACTAACAAGGTTGATCAAGTCTTGTTAACAAACTCATTCCGAATAACATGGAACCAGAGAAATTTCGAATAACTCTATGTTACCTCAACGGGGATATGAACATCCCCAATAATAAGAATATCATATTTCTTCTTGACAGTAGGAAGAGGAAATTCAAAACCCCCAAATATAATTGATGGAATTTTCCAATAGAGTTGATACTATGAACTTGAGGTTGTTTCCTCGGAAAGTGTACCGTATGCTCATTACCATTAACATGAAAAGTGACATTGCCTTTAGTGCAATCAATAACATCCCCTGCAGTATTCAAAAAGGGTCTTCCAATAATAATAGACATACTATCGTCCTCGGGAACATCAAGAATAAGAAAGTCCGTTAAAATAGTAACGTTTGCAACTACAACATGCACATCCTCACAAATACCGATAGATATATCAGCTGATTTATCAGCCATTTGCAAAGATATTTCAGTAGGTGTCAACTTATTCAAATCAAGTCTACAATATAAAGAGAGAGGCATAACACTAACACCGGCTCCAAGATCACATAAGGCAGTTTTAACATAATTTCTTTTAATGGAGCATGGTATAGTGGGTACTCCTCGATCTCCAAGTTTCTTTGGTATTCCACCCTTAAAAGTATAATTAGCAAGCATGGTGGAAATTTCAGCTTCCGGTATCTTTCTTTTATTTGTAACAATATCTTTCATATACTTAGCATAAGGATTCATTTTGAGCATATCAGTTAATCGCATACGCAAAAAGATAGGCCTAATCATTTCAGCAAAGCGCTCAAAATCCTCATCATCCTTTTTCTTGGATGGTTTGGGAGGAAAAGGCATGGGTTTCTGAACCCAAGGCTCTCTTTCCTTACCATGTTTCCTAGCAACAAAGTCTTTCTTATCATAACGTTGATTCTTTGATTGTGGGTTATCAAGATCAACACCAGGTTCAATTTCTATATCATTACTAGGTTGAGCATCATCATGAACATTATCATTAACATTATCACTAGTTTCAGGTTCATTACCAGATTGTGTTTCAGCATCAAAAATAGAGATATCATTTGGATTCTCAGGTGGTTCAGCAATAGGTTCACTAGAAGCATGCAAAGTCCTATCATTTTTCTTTTTCTTCCTTTTAGAAGGATTAGGTGCATCTATATTATTTCTCTGAGAATCTTGCTCAATTCTCTTAGGGTTGCCTTCAGAATACAAATGTTCCTGAGTCATTCTACCACCTCTAGTCATAACTCTAACAGCACTATCATTATTCTTAGTATTCAATTCATTGAGCGAATCATTTTGAGCTTTAAGTACTTGTTCTACTTGAGTGGTAACCATATAAGCATGTTTACTAATAAGTTTAAGTTCACCTTTGACATTAGCCATATAATCACCCAAGTGTTCAAGCATATTTGAATTGTATTTCAATTTTCTACCAAAATAAGCATTAAAATCTTCTTGCTTAACCATAAATTTATCAAACTCATCTAAGCATGGGCTAGCAAATTTAGTAACGGGATTTCAGCTTTATCATATCTATAGAGAGAATTTACCTTTACTACCTGTGTCGGGTTACCAAGACCATGTGTTTCTTCAATAGGTGGAGGATTAAGATCATATGTTTCTTCAACAGGCGGTAAATTAAGACCGTGTATTTCTTCAATAGGAGGTAAATTCTTAACATCTTCAGCTTTAATACCTTTTTCTTTCATAGATTTCTTTGCCTCTTGCATATCTTCAGGACTGAGAAATAGAATACCCCTTTTCTTCAGAGTTGGTTTAGGAATAGGCTCAGGAGTTGGTTCAGGAACTGGTTCAGGAACTGGTTCAGGAAGTGTCCAATTATTTTCATTTGTCAACATATTATTCAATAGAATTTCAGCTTCATCCGGCGTTCTTTTCCTGAAAACAGAACCTGCACAACTATCCAGGTAATCTCTGGAGGCATCGGTTAGTCCATTATAAAAGATATCAAGTATTTCATTTTTCTTAAGAGGATGATCAGGCAAAGCATTAAGTAATTGAAGAAGCCTCCCCCAAGCCTGTGGGAGACTCTCTTCTTTAATTTGCACAAAATTATATATATCCCTTAAAGTAGCTTGTTTCTTATGAGCAGGCAAATATTTAGCAGAGAAGTAATAAATCATATCCTGGGGACTACGCACAGAACCAGGATCAAGAGAATTAAACCATATCTTAGCATCACCCTTTAATGAGAACGGAAATATTTTAAGGATATAGAAGTAGCGAGTTCTCTCATCATTAGTGAACAGGGTGGCTATATCATTTAATATAGTAAGATGTGCCACAACAGTTTTAGATTCATAGTCATGAAAAGGATCAGATTCAACCAAAGTAATTATATTAGGATCAACAGAGAATTCATAATCCTTATCAGTAACACAGATATGTGAAGTAGCAAAAGCAGGGCCAGGTTTCATTCTAGCATTTAGAGATTGCTGCTTCCATTTAGCTAATAACCTCTTGAGTTCGTATCTATCTTTGCAAGCTAAAATAGCTAAAGAAGCTTCTTTATCAAAAACATAACCCTTAGGAATAATGGGCAAGTCTTCATCATCACTTTCATCAATATTATCAGATTCAATATTTTCATTCTCTCCAACCCTAGCAAGTTGTTCATCAAGAAATTCACCAAGTGGCACAGTAGTATCAAGCATAGAAGTAGTTTCATCATAAGTATCATGCATAGCAGAAGTGGCATCATCAATAACATGCGACATATCAGAACGAATAGCAGAAGCAGGTTTAGGTGTCGCAAGCTTACTCAAAGCAGAAGGTGAATCAAGTGCAAAGCTAGATGGCAGTTCCTTACCTCCCCTCGTCGACGAGGGATAAATCTTGGTTTTTGGATCTCTCAAGTTCTTCATAATGATAAGCAGATATAAATCCCAAGTGACTCAAAGAATAGAGCTATGCTCCCCGGCAACGGCGCCAGAAAATAGTCTTGATAACCCACAAGTATAGGGGATCGCAACCGTTTTCGAGGGTAAAGTATTCAACCCAAATTTATTGATTCGACACAAGGGGAGCCAAAGAATATTCTCAAGTATTAGCAGCTGAGTTGTCAATTCAACCACACCTAGAAACTTAATATCTGCAGCAAAGTATTTAGTAGCAAAGTAATATGATAGTAGTGATAACGGTAGCAAAAGGTAATAGTGGCAAAAGTAATGTTTTTGATATTTTGTAGTGATGATAGCAATAGCAACGAAAAAGTAAATAAGCGAAGAACAATATATGGAAAGCTCGTAGGCAGTGGATCGGTAATGGAGAATTGTGCCGGATGCGGTTCATCATGTAACAGTCATAACCTAGGGTGACACAGAACTAGCTCCAATTCATTAATGTAATGTAGGCATGTATTCCGAATATAGTCATACGTGCTTATGGAAAAGAACTTGCATGACATCTTTTGTCCTACCCTCCCGTGGCAGCGGGGTCCTAATGGAAACTAAGGGATATTAAGGCGTCCTTTTAATAGAGTACCGGAACAAAGCATTAGCACATAGTGAATACATGAACTCCTCAAACCATGGTCATCACTGGTAAGTATCCCGATTATTGACACTTCGGGGTTAACGGATCATAACACATAATAGGCGACTATAGACTTGTAAGATAGGATCAAGGACACTCATATATTGATGAAAACATAATAGGTTCAGATCTGAAATCATGGCACTCGGGCCCTAGTGACAAGCATTAAGCATAACAAAGTCATAGCAACATCAATCTCAGAACATAGTGGATTCTAAGGATCAAACCCTAACAAAACTAACTCGATTACATGATAGATCTCATCCAACCCATCACCGTCTAGCAAGCCTACAATGGAATTACTCATGCACGGCGGTGAGCATCATGAAATTGGTGATGGAGGATGGTTGATGATGACGATGGCGACGGATTCCCCTCTCCGGAGCCCCGAACGGACTCCAGATCAGCCCTCCCGAGAGGTTTTAGGGCTTGGCGGCGGCTCCGTGCCGTAAAACACGATGAATTCTTCTCTCTGATTTTTTTCTCTCCGAAAACAAATATATAGAGTTGGAGTTGAGGTCGGAGGAGCTCCAGGGGGCCCACGAGGTAGGGGGCGCGCCCTAGGGGGGCATGCGCGCCCCCACCCTTGTGGGAAGCCCCCCTGGTCTTCATCTTTTGCAAGGATTTTTTATTATTTCCGAATAGATGTTCCATGAAGTTTCAGGTCATTCTGAGAATTTTTGTTTCTGCATATAAATAACACCATGGCAATTCTGCTGAAAACAACGTTAGTCCGGGTTAGTTCCATTCAAATTATGAAAGTTAGAGTCCAAAACAAGGGCAAAAGTGTTTGGAAAAGTAGATACGACGGAGACGTATCACATCCACTTGAGCGAAATTTGCTACTGTCCTACAAACCTCTGCACTTGGAGGCCCAATAACATCTACAAGAAGAAGGTTGTGTAGTAGACATCACCGAACTATGCGTCTAAGGATCGATGGTAACAGGAGACAGGGGACACGATGTTTACCCAGGTTCAGGCCCTCTTGATGGAGGTAATACCCTACGTCCTGCTTGATTGACTTTGATGAGTATAGGGGTTACAAGAGTTGATCTACCACAAGATCGTAATGGTTAAACCCTAGATATCTAGCCTATATGATTATGATTGCCTCTATGGACTAAACCCTCCGGTTTATATAGACACCAGAGGGGGCTTGGGTTCTATAGAGTCGGTTTACAGAGAAAGGAATCTTCATATCTGCATGCTAAGCTTGCCTTCCACGCCAAGGAGAGTCCCACCCGGACACGGGAAAAAGCCTTCCATCTTGTATCTTCACGACCCGTCATTCCGGACCATGTCACATAGCCCGGACACCCGAGGACCCCTAATCAAGGACTCCCTCAGTAGCCCCCTAACTAGTCTTCAATGACGACATGTCCGGCACGTGAGTTTTCTTCGGCATTGCAAGGCGGGTTCCTCCACCGAATAATTCAAAGCATCTGAGCCAAGGGGCAATATTCGGCCTTTACATCTCTGACCTTGGTAAGGTGAATTCTTCGAACAACTCGGTTTTCATTAAATGTCGTACCCTTCGGCTTGTGTGCTTCCACCGCCTCAGCTTCCACGTGGAAAATGAACACGAAGGGTCCCCACATTTTTACAAATAACCCCTCAACAACGTACGGAAGGTTCCTATTTAAGGAGATCAAATCTCAGATGCCATTCGACACCAGGCGAAAAACCCTTCGAACTTGCTTCGAGGAACCACACAATCATGGTCAGCGCTCCTAGTTCTTTCTCCCCCCCATGGCCCTCAAAAAGGCGATTGGGAGAGCTTTTCCGTATCACATGCCTAGCTGACTAAGCTCCAGGTGTAGGGCTATCTCCCACCCGCGGATCTAGTCCTTGTTCGGGTGGGTTTAACCTCCTTTACTGGCGAAGCCCTGGCGGAAAATTTCCCAAACCCTCCAAAAGGGGAGCGAGTATATTTTGTTTCCTTTCTCCTAAGAGGCGTTGGATTTCCAATCCATCCTTTCCTCCAAGGTCACCTAGAGTACTATGGCCTTCAACTCCACAATCTCACGTCGGACTCCATTCTACACATCGCGGGTTTTGTCGCTCTTTGCGAGCTGTTCCTAGGCTGCGAGGCCCATTTCGAGCTATGGAGGAAGCTTTTATGACTCGTACCTCGCTCCCAAAAGGGATCCATATTCGAGGTGGGCGGCACCGAAGTATGGTGCATAGCCGGAATAGGATATCTGTCCGGCACTCCGAAGAAGGCATCCGAGGAGTGGCCCTCAGAGTGGTTCTATATTGAAGATGTCGTTCTTTCGGACCCAATCCGACGTGGCCTACCTGAATTTTCCAATAGCCCATTAAAGAAACACCACAACTGGCACCCCCGGAGCCTCGAGGAGGAGGACAGTGCGGAAGTTAAGAAGTTAATGGACAAGATAAAGGTACTCACCCAGTCCGGACTGTCCATAATTGAAGTCATGGTGATTTCCATAACACGCGGTGTACAACCACTCCAATCCAGAGGACTCCCCATGTGGAACTACAATAGGGAGGATGATACATCGCTCTATGGGCGCAAGGGTCCGGATAACTTCACCGCCCTAGCCACCATGTTGGCTCATCTTTATAAAGGGGAGAAAGAAGAATTCACCCGCCTCAAGTGCCGAGATGGCTTTTCCATGTACAACCCCCCTAGCTGGGTAAGCATTCAATCCAACACCTCACTTAATCTTCTTCTTGAGTCGTAATTAGTCAATCTTAACCCGACCATTTTTACCAGGAATGGAGAAAGGCTACTGTGGGGATCTATAACCCCACTCCGCAGCCGGAGGACCATAATCGGGACCTAGATCCTACCTTTACTGAAGAGGCATTTAATGCCTTTAGTTCGGCGGACGCATACATCCGAGCTGCTCGGGATGGGCTTGCTGGGGCCACTCGCCAGCTTTCAAAAGATATGCGGGTAGGATCATTTCGTGTAGATTTAATAGCCATATACCAGTATCCCCCGAGACTTGAAACCAGTTGAAGCAACGGATTTTAAGGATCGATGTGTAATCAGGTACTCACGGAGAAGAATAGCATGCTTTCTCGGGAGCTGGAGCAGTGTCGGTCCCAGCTGACTGCTACTACTGTCGAACTGGAGAAGTCCAAGGAGGCACCGATTTGTAATGTTCCCTTATGTCCGGAAAAATAATCATGTGCCAGTCATGTGTATGCAAATGAGCACAATTTCGTTTTACAATGGTAGGACCGGCGACGCAGCTGGAAGAGAAACTGAAGGCCACGCAGGCGGACAAAGAACATGCTGAAAGGCAAGAGGCCGCTGGTCAACGTGTACTGACATAGACCAAGGACGAGAAGAACAAGCTGCAGGACGCCAACACCCAGCTCGGCGAAGAGTTGAAAGATGTGCGAGCCCAACTAGCAGACACCTTGAAGGAGAACAAAAAGCTGAGAGGCGGCATATTCAGTATGCCTTTTAACTTATTGTTGTATAGTTCACTGATGCGAATCCTAACAAGTTCTATGTCTGTAGGTGTGTTGACTGGGCGGCCCGAAGAAGAGGTGTCTGGATTTCAAGGCGACCTGCTACAAGAGCTGTCCAAGGTGCATGAGCGAGCACGGAAGGCGATAAGAAGCATTGCTAAGGCTTTATGGCTAGCCGATTCTCCTCCAGGAAGTATGGAGTACCTTGTGAATTTATTCAAGGGAGCTCGGCGCCTTTTTGGGCTATGGAAGATATCGGCATGCCGAGAAGGTGCTCGGGAAGCCCGGGCCATGGTAAAAACACGGTACACCGGACTTGATCCCAATCATATGGCCCGGGTCGGACCTCGAGGATCCGACGGACGGGAAATTCCGGTCAGCCTGGTGTACGGCCAAGTGAAGGTGGCCACCAAGTTCTCCCAACAAGATTGTAAACTAGACAGCCTGTCAGAGGATCTAGAGGAAGAAGAAGTTTTTGAGTCTAAGTAGCAATGTACTTTTGTCAACAAACTTGTCTCCAGCCAAATTTGTAAAACGATTGTCATGGCTGACTTTCTGCTTCGAACTCCAAAAACCCGAGGTTAGGAGAGTTTCCGAATACTATACCATAGGTAAACACCAAAGTATGTTTGGAAACCAGGCAGTCCGGTCATCATTGCTTGAACAGACAAGTTGTATTCGGGGAGTTATGTTATATTACATTTGATTGTAAGAAACATCTTCCAGAGAGAATAGTTCCGTTAAGGGTTCCTTTCCTTGGGCTAGTATGCGGTTCTTTGTGCATACTGAAGCTGTGATACTGAAAATTCATAGTACACGTTTATACTATGGGGTTTTGTAGTGCCACGAGGGAAGTTCGTCTTTTACTCACTGACCAATCATTCCCTTAAGAATGCTAGCTTTCGGCTTCACCCGTCTAAGGTACATGTTTAGATGACCCGGCTGTAATAATCGTAGAGGTGCTCCCTTAATGCCCTAGCCGAACAAGCGGGAACATAGGGCATAAGCACAGGAGCCAGGCAACCCGGCTTGGCAAAAACTTAAGTCATAAAGGTGCATATAATGGTGAAGAAAAGGCATATATGGATAGATGACACATATATATGGTGAGCTTGATGCTCGAAAAATAATAACCAGAATAAGCTTCTTGTGAAAAGAAGCCCCCAGGTATTGTGGGGTAAGTACATTTGAGGATGTCTACCCTTCAGGTGTACGGTTTATCCGAACACGAACTAGAAGTCATATAGAAACGAGGCAAAAAAGAGAAAACTGTAAAAAGGAGAAAAGATAGAACAAGAAAAAAGGTATATGTGCGGACTTAGGCGTAGAATCTTCGGAGCCTTGCTGCATTCCATGGGTTTGGCTCCAAGCAATTGTCCAAAGCATTGCGAAGACGACATGCTCCTCCAGTGAGAACTTCATCTATAATGAAGGGACCCTCCCATTTGGGCTTGAAATTGTCCTTTTTCTTTTCTAGTAGGCGTAAAACTAGTTCACCAACATTGTAGGTCTTTGCCCGTACTTCTCTACTTTGGTATCACCGAGCCTGCTGTTGATAGAATGCGGAACGGGCCTTCGCGACATCGCGCTCCTCCTCCAGGCCGTCCAGGTCGTCCTGCCGATCGAGCTCGGCTTCTCTCTCTTCATACATGCACACTCGAGGTGAGTCATGAATAATGTCGCAAGGCAAGACTGCCTCTGCACCGTACACCATGAAAAAGGGTGTATATCCGGTCGTGCGATTAGGCGTGGTCCGCAGCCAGTTCCTCGACCCAGTGTTTGTCTGATTCTTGCAGAGATCACACTAGTCTGCATTTGATGCCGCTCATTATCATGGCGTTAGCCCGTTCGACCTGACCGTTTGTCTAAGGGTGGTATACGGAGGCGTAATCAAGCTTGATTCCCAAGTTGGCGCACCAAGTTTTCACCTTGTCGGCTGTAAAGTTAGAGCCGTTGTCAGTAATAATACTACGCGGGACACCATAACGGTGTACGACACCGGATATGAAGTGTATCACTGGTCCATCTTAAGCCATTTTGACTGGTTTGGCTTCTATGCACTTAGTGAACTTGTCAACCATTACCAACAAGTATTTCTTCTTATGGCTTCCCCCTTTAAGAGGTCCAACCATATTGAGCCCCCAAACCATAAAGGGACAAGTAATGGGGATTGTTCGGAGGGCAGTGGGCAGCATATGGCTTTGGTTAGCAAAAAGCTGGCATCCAACGCAGCACTGCACGAGGTCTTATGCATCTGCCTGGGCTGTGGTCCAAAAGAAACTTGTGCGAAAGGCTTTACTTACAAGGGCCCGGGCTGCGGCATGATGGTCGCCAAGACCAGCGTGTATTTCGGCCAAGAGCTGTCGTCCCTTGTCTTTGTAGATACATCGCTGAAGGACCCCGGTAGTACTTTTCTTGTAAAGTTCTCCTTCATGAACTTTGTAGGCTATCGAATGTCGAACGATGCGACAAGCCTCAGTATGATCCTCAGGGAGCTCATTCCTAGTGAGGTAGGCGAGGAAAGGCTCGGTCCATGGGGCAACTACAACCATTATTTCATGGGCCAATGGTGTTATTTTGGTGCCCGAGCCCCCGATGATATCAGGACTATGTTTGGAATCGGGTGTATGATCGGCTCCGGGTCGGTGTTCCCATTCTCGTCCTTCCCCAACACAAATGGCTTGAAGAGCCTTTCCACAAAGGTGTTAGGCGGGACAGGGTCGCGTTTAGCACCCATGCGAGCAAGGATCTCCGCGGCTTAATTACTCTCTCGAGCCACATGATGAAACTCGAGACCCTCGAACCAAGCTGATATTTGGAGTACGGCGTTGCGGTAAGCCGCCATCTTCGGATATTTTGCATTGAAGTCTCCATTTATTTGGGATATTGCGAGGTTGGAATCTCCACGCACCTCAAGGCGTTGTGTGCCCATGGAGACAGCCATACAGAGACCATGTAATAGGGCCTCGTATTCGGCTGCATCGTTTAAGTCTTTATACAGTATTTGGAGCACGTAACGAACTGTGTCTCCTATGGGGGATGTCAAGACGACACCAGCCCCTAGTCTGGCTAACATTTTAGAGCCGTCAAAGTGCATCACCCAGTTGGAATACGTGCCATATTCTTTAGGGAGTTCGGCCTCTGTCCATTCGGCGACGAAGTGAGCCAACACCTGAGATTTAATGGCTCGGCGTCGTTTGTACGTTATTTCAATTGGCAGGATCTCAATGGCCCATTTCGCAATCCAGCCGGTGGCGTCCCGGTTGTTTATAATATCATTGAGTGGTACTTCGGAAGCCACCATGATTGAGCACTCTTGGAAGTAGTGCCGTAGCTTGTGGAATGCCATAAAGACCACATATGCTATCTTCTAATAATGCGGGTATCGGGATTTGCATGGTGTGAGGACCATCGATACATAATATACTGGTTTCTGGAGTGGGCATTTATGTCCTTCCTCTTCTGGTTCGACGACGAGCACCGCACTCACCACCTGGTGAGTTGCTGATATGTAAAGCAGCATTGGTTCGCCAATGTTTGGTGCGACCAGGATGGGGTTGCTTGCTAGCAAAGTTTTTATTTCCTCCAGCCCGGCTATTGCAACATCTAGCCACACAAAGTGGTCGGTGCGTCGGAGCAGGCGATACAGTGGCAACGCCTTTTCTCCTAATCTAGAGATAAAACGGCTCAAGGCTGCCACACACCTGGCTAGTCTTTGGACCTTCTTGATGTCGGTTAGTGTTGCCAATTGTGACAAGGCTCGAATTTTGGTTGGGTTTGCTTCAATTCCCCTATTGGAGACAATAAACCCAAGTAATTTTCTGGCGGGAATGCCGAAAACACACTTTTTCGGATTGAGCCTTATGTCATATGTTCAGAGGTTGTCGAATGTGAGGCGTAAGTCGTCCACTAATGATTCAACATGCTTGGTTTTGATGACTACGTCATCTACATATGCCTCCATAGTCTTGCCAATTTGTTTTTCCAGGCATGTTTGAATCATGCGTTGGTAAGTGGCGCAGGCGTTTTTGAGGCCGAAAGGCATAGTGTTGAAGCAGAAAGGCCCATACAGGGTGATGAATGCCGTTGTGGCTTGGTCGGATTCCTTCATTTTAATTTGATGGTATTTGGAGTATGCGTCGAGGAAACACAGTGAATCGTGTCCCGCGGTTGCATCGATAATCTGGTCGATGCGAGGTAGTGGGAAGGGGTCCTTAGGGCAGGCCTTGTTAAGGTCTTTGAAATCGACACACATGCGCCAGGATTTATCCTTCTTTGGTACCATGACCAGGTTTGCTAGCCAGTTTGGATGTTTGATCTCTTTGATAAACCTGGGTTCGAGTAGCTTGGCCAGCTCCCCCCATAGCCTGTCGTTTGGGTTCGGAAAATCGCCAGAGCATTTGCTTGACCGACTTGTATCCCTTCAGTATATCGAGACTATGTTCGGCCAAGGCGCGTGGGATTCCTAGCATATCCGAGGGGTGCCAAGCGAAGATGTCCCAATTCTCACGCAGCAACGCGCGTAATGCTGCGTCGACCGTCGGGTCCAGCTGTGCCCTAATGGAAGCTGTTTCTTGGGATCCGCCGGGTGGACTTGAAATTTGACTATCTCGTTAGCTGGCTTGAAAGAGGTGGATTTGGGCCTTTTGTCAAGAATTACGTCGTCCCTATTCACTGTGGAACGCAGTGCGGTGAGTTCCTCGACCGCTAGGGCTTTAGACAATGCCTCAACGGCCAGGGATGCGGTTTTATTTTCAGCACAGAGTGCTATGTTCAGATCACTGGAGATAGTGATAACACCATCGGGCCCGGGCATTTTGAGCTTCATATACCTGTAATGAGGTATAGCTTGAAAGTGTGTGAATGCATCTCGCCCTAACAGGGCATGATATCCGATGTTAAAAGGAGCCACTTGGAAGATTATCTCTTCGGACCTATAGTTTTCTGGTGTGCCGAATACCACATCCAGCTTAATTTTCCCCGAGCATCTTGCTTCCTTGCTAGGAATGATTCCCCTAAAGGGTGTATTGCTCCGCTCAATGCGACTTCTGTCCATTTGCATTTTATTGAGCATGTCCTCGTAGATGAGGTTCAGTCCACTGCCACCGTCCATTAGCACTTTAGTGAGCTGAAAACAGTCCATGATTGGGTTGAGGACCAGAGCGGCTGGTGCTCGGACTAAGCGGGATCTTGGTTCGTCATCGGCATTGAAAGTAATTGCCGTATCATTCCAAGGGTTTATTGCTGCTACATGGCAGTCTTCGGCAAGGTCGCGAAGCGCCCGTTTGCACCAATTATTTGATGAGAAGGTCTTGAAGACTGTGAGTACTTCGGGATCATGTTCTGAAGAGTACTTTTGTGGTGTAGTATTGGTGAGGATACCCTCGCCGCTCTTGTCCACCCGCCGGAGTATCCTACACGCCCGTAGGCAGTGCGTTGGTTCGGTATTCAGCGTCATGTGTATTTGACAGGGCCTGTTGAGCCATTCTTCAAAGACAGTTCTGTGTCTCGTAAAGGGCTTGAATTTCTTGTCCACAGGATGATGATTAGGTGCCCCGTGAGGGTGTACCCTTTTTGCCCGTCCGGGAGATGGCTTAAAGGCATGCGGTTCCCAGCGGGCTGTTTGAGTTTTCTAGGTGCTTTCCATTGTGCAGTACTTCTGCACTATGCGTGCCAAATCTGCGAATTGCAGGACACGACGGCGATTGAGGGCATTAAGGATTCCCTCGTCCGTCCAGTTGTTGCGAAATACTGAAATTGCATCGTGGTCGCAACAGTCCTTTATCTTGTTTTTAACAAGGAGGAATCTAGCCCAAAAGTGATGGACTGTTTCCCGAGGCTACTGCCGCAGATACATTAGGCCGCATATGTTCGGAGAGCCGTAGTTGCTTGGTGAACATTGCTTGTGGTGGGTGGGTGGGCTCAAATTCGCACCTTGACACACCATGGAATCCGGAGTTTGAAGGATTTCTGAGGTTACAGCCCAGGCTCTGGAGTGTCCAGGGAATTCTCAGGCTTAACGTTTGATTGTGTGTTCGGAGGACAGGGAGTGTCCTCTCGAGGGTGGGTATCCGGTTCTTTGGATTTGGAAATCCGAACATAGTTGGTTCTCAATGTAGGATAGGAGTTATTGTCAGCCTGTTCCTCCACAACCGCTACCTGATGGGTGATCGGCGGAGATTTAATTTCTCTTTGATCGGGTTTAAGCCCGATCTGATCATAGTCTGTTGAGACTCCCAGGGCGGCGATGCGATCTAGCAGTTCGTTCAAAGATGATAGATCTGCCGGATCCATCTTGTCAGAATATTCGGGGCTGACATGGAGGGGATTTTCGGTGACTTGGGGGGTTGCTTTTGGATTAATGGCTGGACGGGCACCCACAGTGACATCGCCGAGCTGGAGGGTTTTCCCTGGAGTTAGGGCTCCTTCGGAAGTGATATTGTCATTGATGACAAGGCGAGCCATTGGTCGGCCAGTTGACGCCACAGAGGAACTCTCAATGAAAGCACCAATGTCGGTGTCAAAACCGGCAGATCTCGGGTAGGGGGTCCCGAACTGCGCATCTAAGGATCGATGGTAACATGAGACAGGTGACACAATGTTTACCCAGGTTCGGCCCTCTTGATGGAGGTAATACCCTGCATCCTGCTTGATTGACTTTGATGAGTATAGGGGTTACAAGACTTGATCTACCACGAGATCGTAATGGCTAAATGCTACCTACTACCTCTTGAGCATTGCGTTGGGTTTCCCTTGAAGAGGAAAGGGTGATGTAGCAAAGTAGCGTAAGTATTTCCCTTAGTTTTTGAGAACCAAGGTATCAATCCAGTAGGAGACTGCACGCAAGTCCCTCGTACCTACACAAACAAATAAGAACCTCACAACCAACGCGATAGAGGGGTTGTTAATCCCTTCACGTTCACTTACGAGAGTGAGATCTGATAGAGATAATAATAATAAGATAAATATTTTTGGTATTTTTATGATATAGATTGAAAGTAAAGATTGCAAAATAAGCGGTAATAGAAATAGCTTGTTGACGGGAGATTAATATAAAGGAGAATAGACCCGGGGGCCATAGGTTTCACTAGTGGCTTCTCCCAAGATAGCATAAGTATTACAGTGGGTGAATAAATTGCTGTCGAGCAATTGATAGAAAAGTGCATAATTATGAGAATATCTAGGCATGATCATGTATATAGGCATCACGTCCGCGACAAGTAGACCGACACGATTCTGCATCTACTACTATTACTCCACACATCGACCGCTATCCAGCATGCATCCAGAGTATTAATTTCATAAGAACAGAGTAATGCATTAGGCAAGATGACATGATGTAGAGGGATGAACTCAAGCAATATGATATAAACCCCATCTTTTTATCCTCGATGGCAACAATACAATACGTGCCTTGCTGCCCCTACTGTCATTGGGAAAGGACACCGCAAGATTGAACCCAAAGCTAAGCACTTCCCCCATTGCAATAAAGATCAATCTAGTAGGCCAAACCAAACTGATATTTCGAAGAGACTTTCAAAGATAACCAATCATACATAAAAGATTTCAGAGAAGAATCAAATATTGTTCATGGATAAACTTGATCATAAACCCACAATTCACCGGATCTCGACAAACACACTGCAAAAAGAGTTACATCAAATAGATCTCCAAGAAGATCGAGGAGAACATTGTATTGAGATCCAAAGAGAGAGAAGAAGCCATCTAGCTAATAACTATGGACCCGAAGGTCTGAAGTAAACTACTCACACATCATCAGAGGGGCCATGGATTTGATGTAGAGGCCCTCCATGATCGATTCCCCCTCTGGCGGAGCTCCAGAAAAGGCCCTAACATGGGATTTCTTGGGTACAGAAGGTTGCGGCGGTGGAAATAGGGTTTCGTGGTGCTCCTGGATGTTTTCGGGGTATATGAATATATATAGGAGGAACAAGTAGGTCGGTGGAGCCACGAGGGGCCCACGAGGGTGGAGGGCGTGCCCAGGGGGTAGGCGCGCCCCCTGCCTCGTGGCCTCGTTGTTGGTTGCTTGACGTCCACTCCAAGTCCCCTGGATCACGTTTGTTCCAAAAATAACTCTCCCGAAGGTTTTATTCCGTTTGGATTTCGTTTGATATTCCTTTTTTACGAAACACTGAAATAGGCAAAAAAACAATTTGCACTGGGCCTTGGGTTAGTAGGTTAGTCGGAAAAATAATATAAAAGTGTATAAATAAGCCCATTAACATCCAAAACAGATAATATAATAGCATGGAACAATCAAAAATTATAGATACGTTGGAGACGTATCACTACCTCTTGAGTACTGCGTTGGTTTTCTCTTGAGAGGAAAGGGTGATGCAGCAAAGTAGCGTAAGTATTTCCCTCAGTTTTTGAGAACCAAGGTATCAATCCAGTAGGAGACTACATACAAGTCCCTCGTACCTACACAAACAAATAAGAACCTCGCAACCAACGCGATAAAGGGGTTGTCAATCCCTTCACGGTCACTTACGAGAGTGAGCTCTGGTAGAGATAATAATAATAAGATAAATATTTTTGGTATTTTTACGATATAGATTGAAAGTAAAAGATTGCAAAGTAAAATAGATTGGAAACTTATATGATAAAAGATAGACCCGGGGGGCCATAGGTTTCACTAGTGGCTTCTCTGAAGATAGCATAAGTATTACGGTGGGTGAACAAATTACTGTCGAGCAATTGATAGAAAAGTGCATAATTATGAGAATATCTAGGCATGATCATGTATATAGGCATCACGTCCGCGACAAGTAGACCGAAACGATTCTGCATCTACTACTATTACTCCACACATTGATCGCTATCCAGCATGCATCTAGAGTATTAAGTTCATAAGAACACAGTAATGCATTAGGCAAGATGACATGATGTAGAGGGATAAACTCAAGCAATATGATATAAACCCCATCTTTTTATCCTTGATGGCAACAATACAATACGTGCCTTGCTGCCCCTGCTGTCATTGGGAAAGGACACCGCAAGATTGAACCCAAAGCTAAGCACTACTCCCATTGCAAGAAAGATCAATCTAGTAGGCCAAACCATTTACACTCGGTGTATGACCATAGAAGGTTTTATTCATGTAAACATAACAAAAATTATTCTCTGACTTAAATGAATAACCGTATTTGCAATACACGTGATCCAATCATATTCATGCTCAACGCAAACACCAAATAACATTTATTTAGGTTCCACACTAATCCCGAAGGTACAAGGAGTGTGCTATGGTGATCTTATCAACCTTGGAATCACTTCCAACACACATCATCACCTCGCCCTTAACTAGTCTTTTTTCATTTTGCAACTCCTATCTTGAGTTACTAATCTTAGCAATTGAAATGATATCAAATACCCTGGGTTTACTATGAACACTAGTAAAGTACACATCAATAACATGTATATCAAATATACCTTTGTTCACTTTGCCATCCTTCTTATCCGCCAAGTATCTTGGGTAGTTCCACTTCCAGTGACCATTTCCTTTGCAGTAGAAGCATTCAGTTTCAGGCTTGGGTATAGCTTTGGGATTCTTCATGGGAGTGGTAACTTTCTTGCCATTCTTTTGAAGTTTCCCTTTCTTTCCCTTGCCCTTTTCTCGAAACTAGTGGTCTTGTTAACCATCAACACTTGATGCTATTTCTTGATTTCTACCTTCGCTGATTTCAGCATCGCGTCATTTTAGTCATCCCTTGCATATTATAGTTCATCACGAAGTTCTAGTAGCTTGGTGATAGTGACTAGAGAACTCTGTCAATCAGTATCTTATGTGGAAGATTAACTCCCACTTGATTCAAGTGATTGTAGTGCCCAGACATTCTGAGCACATGCTCACTAGCTGAGCTATTCTCCTCCATCTTGTAGGCAAAGTACTTGTCAAAGGTCTCATACCTCTCAACACGGGCATAAGTATGAAATACTAATTTCAGCTCTTGGAACATCTCATATGTTCCATGGCATTCAAAACGTCTTTGAAGTCCCGGTTCTAAGCCGTAAAGCATGGTGCACTAAACTATCAAGTAGTCATCATATCGAGCTTGCCAAACGTTCATAACGTCTGCATATGCTCCTGCAACAGGTCTGTCACCTAGCTAGCGGTGCATCAAGGACATAATTCTTCTGTGCAGCAATGAGGATAATCCTCATATCACGGACCCAGTCCGTATCATTGCTACTATCATCTTTCAACTTAGTTGTCTCTAGGAACATATCAAGAACATAGGGGAGCTACAACGCGAGCTATTGATCTACAATATAATTTGCAAATACTATCAGGACTAAGTTCATGATAAATTAAAGTTCAACTAATCATATTACTTAAGAACTCTCACTTAGATAGACATCCCTCGAGTCATCTAAATGATCACGTGATCAAAATCAACTAAACCAGGTCCGATCCTCACGTGAGATGGAGTAGTCTTCAATGGTGAACATCTCTATGTTGATCATATCTACTATATGATTCACGTTCGACCTTTCGGTCTCCAGTGTTCCGAGGCCATGTCTATACATGCTAGGATTGTCAAGTTTAACCCGAGTATTCTGCATGTGCAAAACTGTCTTCCACCCGTCGTATGTGAACGTAGAGCTTATCACACCCGATCATCACGTGGTTTCTCGGCATGACGAACTGTCTCAACGGTGCATACTCAGGGAGAACACTTATACCTTGAAATTTTAGTGAGGGATCATCTTATAATGCTATCGCCGAACTAAGCAAAATAAGATGCATAAAAGATAAACATCACATGCAATCAAAATATGTGACATGATATGGCCATCATCATCTTGTGGCTTTGATCTCCATCTCGAAAACACCATCATGATCTCCATCTTCACCGGCTTGACACCTTGATCTCCATCGTAGCGTTGTGGTCGTCTCGCCAACTGTTGCTTCTACAACTATCGCTAATGCATAGTGATAAAGTAAAGCAATTACATGGTGTTTGCATTTCAAACAATAAAGAGACAACCATAAGGCTCCTGCCAGTTGCCGATAACTTTTACAAAACATGACCATCTCATACAATAACGTATATCACATCATGTCTCGACCATATCACATCACAACATGCCCTGCAAAAACAAGTTAGACATCGTCTACTTTGTTGTTGCAAGTTTTACATGGCTGCTACGGGCTTCTAGTAAGAATAGTTCTTACCTACGCATCAAAACCAATGGTGATTTATCAAGTTTGCTGTTTTAACCTTCAACAAGGACCGGCCGCAGTCAAATCCGATTCAACTAAAGTTGGAGAAACAGACACTCGCCAGCCACCTTTATGCAAAACTAGTTGCATGTCTGTCGGTGGAACCGGTCTCATGAACGTGGTCATGTAAGGTTGGTCCGGGCCGCTTCATCCAACAATACCGCCGAATAAAGATATGACATTGGTGGTAAGAAGTATGACGATCACCGCCCATAACTCTTTGTGTTCTACTCGTGCATATCATCTACGCATAAACCTGGCTCAGATGCCACTGTTGGGGAACGTAGCGTGCAATTTCAAAAAAAAAATCCTACGCTCACGCAAGATCTATCTAGGAGATGCATAGCAATGAGAGGGGGAGAGTGTGTCCACGTACCCTCGTGGACCGAAAGCAGAAGCGCTTGACAACACGGTTGATGTAGTCGAACTTCTTCTCATTTCGACTGATCAAACACCGAACGCACGACACATCCGAGTTCTGCACACGTTCAGCTCGATGACGTCCCTCGAACTCTTGATCCAGCAAACTGTCGAGCGAGAGTTCCGTCAGCACGACGGCGTGGTGATGGTGATGGTGAAGTGATCCGTGCAGGGCTTCGCCTAAGCACTACGAAGATATGACTGGAGGCATAAACTATGGAGGGGGGCGTCATACACGGCTAACAATTGTTGGTGTGTGTTCTAGTGGTGCCCCCCTTCATATATATAGGTTGGAGGGGAGGAGAGGCAACAAAGGGGGCACCCCAAGTAGGATGAATCCTACTTTGGGTCCTCCCAATTCAGCCTTCCCCCTTTCCTATTCCTATTCGGAGTAGGAAGGGAAGAGGGGGAAGGGGGAATCCTATTCCCCTTTTCCTTTTCCTCCTTCCCCTTTTCGACTCCAATTTGGCCAGACCATATGGGAGGGGTGCACCAGCCCCTTAGGGGCTTGTCTGTCCCCCTCTTAGCCCATTAAGGCCCATGCAGTTGCCGGGGGGATGCCCGGAACCCCTTCCGATGACCCGATATGCACCCGGTACCCCCAGAACACTTTCATGTCCGAATATCATTGTCCAATATATGAATCTTTACCTCTCGACCATTTAGAGACTCCTCATCATGTATGGGATCTCATCCGGGACTCCGAACAACATTCGGTCACCAAATCACATAACTCATATAATACAAAATCGTCATCGAACGTTAAGCGTGCGGACCCTACAGGTTAGAGAACTATGTAGACATGACCGGGACACGTCTCCGGTCAATAACCAACAGCGGAACCTGGATGCACATATTGGTTCCCACATATTCTACGAAGATCTTTATCGGTCGTACCATAATGACAACATACATTATTCCCTTTGTCATCGATATGTTACTTGCCCGAGATTCGATCGTCGCTATCTCCATAACTAGTTCAATCTCGTTACCGACAAGTCTCTTTACTCGTTCCGTAATGCATCATCCCGCAACTAACTCGTTAGTCACATTGCTTGCAAGGCTTATTATGATGTGCATTACCGAGAGGGCCCAGAGATGCCTCTCCGATACTCGGAGTGACAAATCCTAATATCGACCTATGCCAACCCAACAAACACCTTTGGATATACCTGTAGAGCATCTTTATAATCACCCAGTTACGTTGTGACGTTTGATAGCACACAAGGTATTCCTCTGGTATCTGAGAGTTGCATAATATCATAGTCTAAGGAATATGTATATGACATGAAGAAAGCAATATCATAAAACTTAACGATCATTATGCTAAGCTAACGGATGGGTCTTGTCCATCACATCATTCTCCTAATGATGTGATCCTGTTCATCAAATGACAACACAAGTCTATGGTTAGGAAACTTAACTATCTTTGATTAAGGAGCTAGTCTAGTAGATGCTTACTAGGGACACGGTGTTTTGTCTATGTATCCACACATGCATCAAGTTTCCGGTTAATACAATTCTAGCATGAATAATAAACATCTATCATGATATAAGGAAATATAAAATAACAACTTTATTATTGCCTTTAGGGCATATTTCCTTCAAGACTGTGATGGTGGCATGCGTGGCACGAAGTCTACCACAAGTGGAATGTGTACTGTACCCGGCTCCGACCAGCAAAATCCTCAACAGTGGCTTAACAATCCATTCCATACAATGCTTATGCATAGGTGCGCTAGAAACTCACCAATGGGGATTTTGGACTCTCGGAGAACGCCTTTCCATTCTGCTATTTCGCTCGTCACTACAATCCTTGTTCTTTATTTACTTTTAATTTTATGTTACTTTATTACAAGTAAATACACTACTCATTTATAATTATTACTCACCCTCACTCTTCTTTAAGTCTACAACTATTTGCAGGCATGAAAATACATAATTCCCTATAAGAGGCAAAAGTCTGATTCATGTGCTCCCTGTGGGATCGATACTCTTGCTTCAAAAAGGCTACAACTAAATCCTGTGCACTTGTAGGTCATCAAGCTTTTTCTGGCACCGTTGCCTGGGAGCTGAGCGCTTTTGGGCCTTGCCTTGAGTGTTGAATTATTTTTTTGTCTAACATTTTTTGCAGATAAAGAGCAACCATGATCCTTCAAGAGAAAATTTGTCAGGTAGGAGTGGAAATTGTGGCAGGACCGTCTGGAGGAGAGAATGTTATATTAGTTGGTCCTGACCTACCTGGCAAAAAATACAAGATAAACCCTTGGTTAATTACTATGGTGAAAGAAAATATATTCCGAGGTTATGCAATCTAATGACCGTATATATGCATATTAAAAAAATTGATGTTGCGTGTGGAACTTTTCAGTTGCGGGACTTGACTAATGAAGAAATTAAGGCACAATCTTTCCTTATTCATTAGATGGAGGAGCTGCCAAATGGTTAGAATGCCAGCCCTGGGCATCTTGAGGAACTGGCCAGAATTATTGGATGCGTTCTAGGCTTATTATTATCCTCAAGGGAAAATATATACAATAAGAAGGAAGATCAGCAACTTTGGGCAACGAGAAGGTGAGAAATTGGTAGATGCATATATAAGGTATCGTGAAATAACCTTTGCATGTCCTGAACACCATTATCCTGATTACTTAATAGTTAATTTCTTTTATAGTAGACTTGACTCACAAAGTAAACAAGCTTCAGAAGTTGCTTCTAAAGGTTCATTTCTGGGAACCAAGATACCATAGGCTTGGAGTTTACTTCATAGGATGAGGTACAATGCTGAAAGTTGGTACCTTTGTTCAAAGGAAAAGAGTAAGATTGATCATGTTTATGATAGTATTAAGTCTTTCCTTATAACTACAAAAGTAAATGACTTATGTCGCGAGATAAATATTGGAACTGACCCCATGCTGCACAGTTTAAAAGACTTTTCTAAGTTCTTGAAATTGCCAGAGAAAAAGTACCTGAAATACAACAGGGAGTCTAAAGCTATCCATATGGTAGAAGCCATAAAAAAGGACTACTCCACCTACAAAATGAAAAGAATCTTATCGTAATCCAAGTGGCAAAAAGTCAGAGGGAACACCCTTAGTCAAGGGGAAGAAGAGCGTCAAGGTAGAACAATGCGGGACTCCACCTTATGTTAATATAGCGAAAGAACTCGCCACACTTATAGCAGTTGTGAACAAAGAAGTCTACCTGGATAAAGACACTACTTCTTATCTTAAGGGGTTCAATGAAGGTAAAGATGCAGGTAAAAAAAATCTTATTATGTTCCTTTGGGTGTAAGTCCTATTTTGGGTTATGTGGCCCTGGTTCTCTAGCCAATATTATTCCTTACGGTCTGTGCAAAAATCTATGATGATATTTCTCCTTGTACCCTTGAGCCCACTGATGCTGTCATTAGGCTTGCAGATAAAACTAACAGGAAGCCTTGTGGCATCCTTAAAGATGTCAATATTATAATAGGATGACTCATTTATCCCAATGATATTTATGTACTAATGATCTCTGAGGATAAAGATTGTCCTATTGTTTTTTGGAACCTCTTTCCTGAATGTTGTTGGAGCATACATCAAGAAGAAGTCTATCTCCACGAAGTGGGGATACGAAATGATTAAGTTCCCATTTTATTCAATATTAAGCAAGCCATATAAGGAGGAAGATCAAGATAATGAAGAGCAAAAATTGGATCAATTAGCTGAGATTCATCTCCAAACACTAGAAAATGAGGTTGAACGGGTACTGGTGAGACATGAATCCTTATTTGAAGAAGAAGAAAAGTAGGAAATTGAAATGATAATGGATGCTACTCCAATAGTCTGCCCACGCTCGAATAAAGTCTATGAGGCACTTGAAAGAAAAGGAAACAAGGAACTACCTCCTCCTACTTTGAAACCCTTACCAAAAGGGCCAAGGTATGAATTTATGGATAATACAGAAAGATTTTCTACTGTTGTTAATGCTGACCTTTCGGGAAAGGAAAAGGAGAAACTGTTGGTGGTGCCGAGTAAACATCAGAAGGCTTTAGGCTACTCAATGAAATATGTAAAAGGGATACATCCGTCCATTTATTATCATGCTATCCCTATATAAGAAGGGTTAAACTAGTGATTAAAGTCAACAAAGGCTGCATCCAGCCTCAAAAAATGTGGTAAGAAAAGAGATAATACGTGAAAGGATCGAGAAGAGGTGTCTAGAGGGGGGGGGTGATTAGACACTAGGTGCTAAAAGTTGCAGTTTTTAAATTCTTTAGGTTGAAGTGGATTTTTGGCACAAGTTTAACAAACACAATACATATCAAGCAAGCATGCAAAGAGTATATGAGCAGCGGAAAGTAAAGCATGCAACTTGCAAGAATGTAAAGGGAAGGGTTTGGAAGATTCAAACGCAATTGGAGACACGAATGTTTTTGTCGTGGTTCCGATAGGTGGTGCTATCGTACATCCACGTTGATGGAGACTTCAACCCACGAAGGGTAATGGTTGCACGAGTCCGTGGAGGGCTCCACCCACGAAGGGTCCATGAAGAAGCAACCTTGTCTATCCCACCATGGCCATCGCCCATGAAGGACTTGCCTCACTAGTGGTAGATCTTCACGAAGTAGGCGATCTCCTTGCCCTTACACATTCCTTGGTTCAACTCCACAATCTTGTCGGAGGCTCCCAAGTGACACCTAGCCAATCTAGGAGACACCACTCTCCAAGAAGTAACAAATGGTGTGTTGATGATGAACTCCTTGCTCTTGTGCTTCAAATGATAGTCTCCCCAACACTCAACTCTCTCTCACGGGATTTGGATTTGGTGGAAAGAAGATTTGAGTGGAAAGCAACTTGGGGAAGGCTAGAGATCAAGATTCATATGGTAGGAATGGAATATCTTGGTCTCAACACAAGTGTAGGTGGTTCTCTCTCAGAAAATATAAGTTGGAAGTGTAGGTTTGTTCTGATGGCTCTCTCCACGAATGAAGAGGTGGTGGAGGGGTATATATAGCCTCCACACAAAATCTAACCATTACACATAACTTCCCAAACTCGGTGGGACCGAATGGTTAAACTCGGTCTGACCGATTTAGCAAAGCTAGTGACCGTTAGGGTTTTCGGTGGGACCGACATGCAACTCGGTAGGACCGATATGATTAGGGTTAGGGCATAACATAATCTCGGTGAGACCGATTACACAAACTCGGTGAGACCGATTTTGGTAATAAGCTAACCAGAGAGTTGGTCAGGTAAACTGGGTGGGACCGATTGCTCATTTCGGTGAGACCGAAATGTTACAAAAGGGAACCAGAGAGTTTACATTGCAGTCTCGGTGGAACCGATCGAAGTTTCTGTGAGACCAAAAGTATTGCAATAGGCAACAGAGAGTTTGCAATCCCATCTCGATGAGACCGAGATCCCTATCGGTGAGACCGATTTGCCTAGGGTTTGTGGCAGTGGCTATGACATTTGAAACTCGGTGGCGCTGTATAGGAAGAATTGGTGGGGCCGAGTTTGACTTTTGGTTTAGGTCATATGTGGATGTGATAAAGTAGTTGAGGGCTTTGGAGCATATCACTAATCATTTGAGCAAGAGCTTCATTAAGCAACACCTCATCCCTTCTTGATAGTATTGGCTTTTCCTATAGACTCAATGTGATCTTGGATCACTAAAATGGAAAATGTAGAGTCTTGAGCTTTGAGCTTGAGCCAATCCTTTGTCCTTAGTATCTTGAAGGGGTTTCACATCCTCTAGTCCATGCCACTTCACTGTTGAACTTATCTGAAACATACTAGATAAAAATGTTAGTCCAACAAGAGATATGTTGACATTAATTACAAAAACCACCTAGGGAGCACTTGTGCTTTCAATCTCCCCCTTTTTGGTAATTGATGACAACATACATCGAAGCTTTAGATCAAGATATTAAGAGTAGTAAGTAAAGCTTTGGAAAGACATGTAACTTGCATAGGCTCCCCCTACATGTATGCAATCATGTGAATATGGAATATAGGAGCATGTGAATGCATAAACATGACAGAGTAAGTAATGTGTTACATGTATCTTGGCTATATGCATCAGAGCAAATGATGAAAATATGAGAAATGTAACTTCATGCTCATGAGTCCTTCTTGCAAACAGTATGTACATCAACAAGAAATTCTCATACACATGACTGTGATGCATATACTTACCTTGTGGTCTTGAGTTGGCTTAGGATGGGATGAACCTGCGTAAACAAGGTTAGATAACACAGATGCACCTACTGGCCAGAGCAAACAAAAGAAACCACAAGAGTACCAAGACTGAGATGACATGTAGAGTGAGTACTAAGTACCACATTGGATATAGACATGTCCCCAAAGGTAAAGATATGCAATAAATTCAAGGATTTCCTTCCCTTAGATGTCTTGCTCCCCCTAAATCTAACATGGGATACTGGGAGAAGATAGGGAACAGAAAATCAGAGCAAAATTAGAGCTCAAAGGAAATAAACAGAGCTAATGCAAACGAGCAAATATGAACATGTCTTTACCCTCTTGAAGATATGTGACTTCTCTCCTCTTGAACACCAAGCATCTGGGGTCCTTGATGATTACTCTTTCTTCCCTTGAGTATTCTCTCCCCTATAGATATGATTAAGCTTTGATGTGATCCCTCTCTCCCCCTTTGACATCAATTTCCAAGAAGGGTCCTTCTGGATTTTTGTCATGATGGGTTTGGTCCTTGAGTCACAGAACAAAGCAGCAAGTTGAATGGGATGCTGGTCGAGGACAAGATTCATTGAGTGGAGCTGGATCAAAAAGAATTCAGAAACAAGTGGCAAGATGTTTTTCCTGCAGTGAAATCGGTAGCACCGAGTTTGGTGCTTCGGTGGCACCGAAAGGGTTCGGTTGGACCGAAGTAAACAGCCCGGTGTGACCGAGTTCATCGCAGAGAAAACACTTGTCACCTCAGCTCACTAGGCAAGTAAGATCTCACAATGATTTGCAAGGAATTTAATGCAGAAGATGCAGAATAGAAAATAAAAGAGAAGAAACTAAAAGGAATCTAGATGAAGTTTTTTTGTGTGAGAGAGGGAAACAAATATGCATGAGACAAATGCAAGAGCACAGAAAAGAACACAAGAGAACTTCATCTAGAATTGGGCGGTGACAAAGTCACCTATGTTAGAGTATATTGACTTAGGAGTCAAGTGAGATCACTTGATGTTTGGTCATACCCATCGTTTAAGCTCAAAATGGGGTTACCATTTTTCGTTAAAGCATCTTGATGTATTCACATCTTGTTGAGTTGCTTTATCCCTTGACTTGGAGTAAAGCTTCTCTAAGATGGAATACCATACCTTGGGTGGTGGTGTTGGTCATGATCATGTAGTTGAACTTGTGTGGGTTGCTCAAGGTTGATGTAGCTCATCAAGAGTTGGGTGCACCACTTGGAGTTTGAGTTCATCTACCTACATGGGTTAGTTCTTGCAAGGAAGAGCACTTGTGTATCCAAAATTACAATCATGATAAAATTTGTCAAAGGATATGTTTGAATGGTTGCGTGCTTCCTTGTCTTCATCCACCATTGTGTAGCGACTTGGTGAAATAGAAATTGCTCAAGATGTGAGTGAGTTGCAATCTCATAGATTTCGATTCATCCAAGTACCTACACAGGTTAGATAGCATGCAAGGTGCAAATATATCCAAGACATAAGATAGTCAACATAAGAGAAATATCAAGGATTAGTCATAGGCTCATGCCTTGCATGTATTGAATGGAGTTCCTACTCCAAGTTTGAAGCATCAATGATGTTCAATTCACCTCTTAACCTGCAAAACACTTTCTCATCAAGTGGTTTGGTAAATATATCCGCTAATTGCTTACCGGTGCGAATACGCTTAAGATTAATGTCCCCTTTGGCAACATGATCTCGAATGAAATGATGACGAACTTAAATATGCTTAGTTGGAGAATGTTGCACGGGATTGTGAGTAATCTTAATAGCACTTTCATTGTCACAAAGCAACGGAACATGTTTCACATTGATCCCATAATCTTTAAGAGTTTGGGTCATCCAAAGCAATTGAGCACAACATGATCCAGCGGTGGATAAGGATACTGAGTTTTGTTTCTTGGAGGACCAAGAGACGATAGATCTACCAAGGAATTGAAAAGTACCCGAAGTGGACTTTCTATCAACCTTGTCACCGGCATAGTCCGAATCGGAGTAGCCAACAAGGTCAAAGGAAGCCCTCTTTGGATACCAAATGCCAAAATTTGGTGTATGGGTTAAGCATCTCACTATCCTTTTCACGGCCTTAAGATGACATTCTTTAGGAGCAGCTTGATATCGTGCACACATGCACACACTTAGCATAATATCGAGATGTGAAGCACATAGATATAACAATGAACCAATCATAGAGCGATAAACCTTTTGATCAACCGGTTCACCATCTTTGGTCAAATCAAGATGTCCACTAGTAGGCATGGGTGTAGTGATACCTTTGCATTCTTGCATATTGAACTTCTTGAATAAGTCCTTGGTGTACTTCGTTTAAGATACAAAGGTGCCTTCCTTAGTTTGCTTGATTTGCAAACCGAGAAAGAATTTGAGTTCACTCATCATCAACATCTCAAACTTCTCCGACATTAACTTTCCAAACTTTTCACTAAAATGAGGGTTAGTTGATCCAAATATAATATCATCGACATAAATTTGACATATAAATAGTTCTCCATTAACCCTTTTACTAAAAAGAGTATAATCTATTTTTCCAATTTCAAAGCCTTTTTCAATAAGGAACTTGGTCAAGCATTTATACCATGCTCTAGGAGCTTGTTTAAGACCATAAAGAGCTTTGTGAAGTTTATAAACATGATTAGGTTTCTTAGGATTGACAAATTCAGGATCTTGCTTAACATAAACTTCCTCCTCAATTTCACCATTCAAAAAAGCACTTTTAATGTCCATTTGGTACAAGGTGATATCATGATGATTAGCATAGGCAAGTAAGATGCGAATGGACTCAAGTCTAGCCACGGGGGCATATGTCTCACCATAGTCCATACCTTCGACTTGAGTGTAGCCTTGGGTGACTAGGCGTGCTTTGTTGCGGACGACTTGACCATCTTCATCTTGCTTGTTGCGAAACACCCATTTGGTACCAATGATGTTGTGGTTGTTGTCGGGCTTTTCAACCAATGTCCACACTTGATTTCTCTCAAAGTTGTGTAGCTCTTCATGCATAGCGTTTATCCAATCCGGATCTTCCAATGCTTCTTCAACCTTCATAGGTTCAATGCGAGAGATGAATGAATAGTGTTCACAAAAGTTAGCTAAACGAGTTTTAGAGCGAGTGATTCTCCCGGTTTGGATATCATTGTAGATTTGCTCGACGGGATGATCTTTGGCGATTCTTGCTCGAACTCGTGAAAGCTTCTGCTTGGATCTTGGTTGAACATCTTCTTCATCTTGTTCTTCTTCTTGGCCTTCTTCGTTGTTGACATTGTCGTTCTCTTTTCGTGGTGGAGAAGGAGGTTGTTGGCGTTCATCTTGATGTACTTCCTCGTTTTCTTCATCTTGATGTGTCCCAATTGTGGATGCTTCCGTATCAACTCTTGGTTCACCTTGTCGTGAGGTAGAAGCTTCCACTTAGACTGACGAAGTACTCTCCTTTACCTCCGTTGGACGAATCTTGCCAATAGACAAGTCTTGGATTGATTCCGAAGGGTCTTTGTCTCCTACATCAATTGGCAATTGCTCTACTTGCAAGCCGTTAGATTCATCAAACTTCACATCTACCATCTCTTCAACCTTTCGGGTGAAATTGCTGTAGACACGGTAGGTGTGAGAGTTTGAGCCATAACCAAGTAGGAAACCTTCATGAGACTTAGGAGCAAATTTAGAGCGACGATGCTTATCAAGAATGTAGCACTTTGAGCCGAATACTCGAAAGTATCCAACTTGTGGTTTGTTACCGATGAGAAGCTCGTATGCCATCTTGCCAAGTAGCTTGTGAAGATACAAGCGATTTGTTGCATGACAAGCTGTCTCAACCGCTTCCTCCCAAAAGTGCTTTGGCGTCTTGTACTCATCAAGCATCATTCTCGCCATTTTGATGAGTGTCCGGTTCTTCCTCTCAACGACTCCATTTTGTTGAGGTGTGTACGTAGCCGAGAACTCATGTGAAATCCCTTCTTCGTCAAGAAAGGTATCCGCATTTGCGTTCTTGAACTCTGTTCCGTTATCGCTTCGAACCTTCTTGATCTTCACGTCAAATTGATTTTGGGCCTTCCTAGCGATGTTTTTGAAGATCTGTTGGACCCGCTATTTGTCATCAATAAAGAACACCCACGTAAATCTTCAAAAATCATCAACTATGACTAGTCCAAATGAGTTACCACTGAGACTCTTGTAGGCATTTGGACCAAAGAGATCCATGTGAAGTAGCTCGAGTGGTCTTCTCGTGGTCATGATGTTCTTCGCGCGATGACTTCCTCCAACTTGTTTCCCTGCCTGACAAGCACTACAAAGTCTATCCTTGTCAAATATAACATATTTTACTTCAAGGATATGATCACCTTTAATAAGCTTGTCAAGGTTTCGCATACCAACATGACCTAATCGTCTATGCCATAACCAACCTTTAGAAGATTTAGCAATTAAGCAAGTTCTAGGTTGAGCCTTTTTAGTGAAATCAACAATGTAAAGATCACCTCTACGTATTATGGTAAAGACCATTTTACGATTGTCTCTAAGAAACACTTGGAAATCTACTTCAGTGAATAAAACATTGAAACCAAAATCAGCAAGTCTAGATACTGAAAGTAAATTGTACCCAAGAGATTCAACGAGCATGACATTTTGTATGGAGTTATCATGTGAGATGGCCACCTTACCTAGGCCAACCACCTTACCCTTTGAGTTATCACTAAAGGTGAGATATTTTCAAGGGCCGTTGTTGTAACGCCCTCGATGCGGCTATATCTCCTACGTGTCGAAGCACGACTTAGAGGCATAACCGTATTGAAAGCAATGTCGCAAGTAAGGTAATCTTCACAACAACCCATGTAAATAGATAATAAGGGGAAAGGTACATAGTTGGCTTACACTTGCCACGTCACACAAAGTACATAAATAGCATTACAATCATCCAATACACTCATGGTCTGATTACGGTACCAGAATAAAATATCAACCCCAGCATGCGACACGGTCCCGATCGCCCCAACTGGGCACCACTACTGATCATCAGGGAAAGACACATAGTAACGGCGTGAGTCTTCGTCGAACTCCCACTTGAGCTCAAGCGCATCATCTGGAACGGAATCATCGGTCCCTGCATCTGGTTTGGAAGTAATCTGTGAGCCACGGGGACTCAGCAATCTCGCACCCTCGCGATCAAGACTATTTAAGCTTATAGGTAAGGCAAGGTAATATGTGGAGCTGCAGCAAGTGACTAGCATATATGGTGGCTAACCTGTTCACAAAAGAGAGCGAGAAGAGAAGGCAAAGCACGAACGAAGAACTATAGAACAACCTACGGCAAACATTACTCCAACACCATGTTCACTTCCCGGACTCCGCCGAGAAGAGACCATCACGGTTACACACGCAGTTGATTCATTTTAATTAAGTTAATGTTCAAGTTATCTACAACCGGACATTAACAAATTCGCATTTGCCCATAACCGCGGGCACGGCTTTCGAAAGTTCAAATCCCTGCAGGGGAGTCCCAACTTAGCCCATCACAAGCTCTCACGGTCAACGAAGGATATACCTTCTCCCGAGACATTCCGATCAGACTCGGTATCCCGGTTCTACAAGACAACTTCGACAAGGTAAAACAACACCAGCAACACCGCCCGAATTGCCGACAAATCCTGATAGGAGCTGCACATATCTCGTTGTCAGGGCACACTCAGATGAGCGCTCCATACAACTAAAACCAAACCTCGAGTTTCCCCGAGGGGGCGCAGCACAGGGCTCTAGTTTGGACCAACACTAGGAGGAGCACTGGCCTGGGGAGGGGGGTGGTTTAAATAAAGATGACCCTTGGGCTCCGGAAACCCAAGGAAAAAAAGGCTAGGTGGCAAATGGTAAAACCAAGGCTGGGCATTGCTGGAGGAGTTTTATTCAAGGCGAACTGTCAAGGGGTTCCCATTATCACCCAACCGCACAAGGAACGCAAAATCCGGGAACATAACACGGATATGACGGAAACTAGGGCGGCAAGAGTGGAAGAAAACACTAGGCAAAAGGCCGAGCCTTCCACCCTTTACCAAGTATATAGATGCATTAAGATAACAAGATAATATAGTGATATCCCAACAATAAACAATGTTCCAACAAGATAAGATCTCCAATCTTCACCTGCAACTAGCAACGCTATAGGAGGGGCTGAGCAAAGCGGTAACATAGCCAATCAACGGTTTTCTAGGACATGGTGGGTTAGAGGTTTGACATGGCAATTTGGGAGGCATGATAAGCAAGTGGTAGGCATCGTAGCATAGGCATATCACAAGAGCGAGCATCTAGCAAGCAAAGATAAAAGTGATTTCGAGGGTATGATCATCTTGCCTGCAAAGTTGTCAGAGTTGACTTGGTCCTCGTAAGCACACTCAACGGGCTCCTCGTTAGTGAACTCATCTCCCGGCTCTACCCAAACAAGACAAACAAGCAAAAGGAACACAATCAACCACGTGGAAAGCTCAAACAAATATGATGCAAACATGGTATGCTATGCGGGATGCGATATGTGATGCATAAGCAAGATTTGACAAGGAATGATTGAACCTGGCCTCAACTTGGAAATCCAAGAGTGCCACTGGAAAGGTGAGGTGATTTCGGTTGAAATCGATATAAAGATCACGGGAAACGGATGCACGGTTTGGAAATGGCAAGCAAAACAAATATGAGACCGGTTTGCGATAAACAGCAGGTAGCCATCTAAATGCATCAAGATAAAAATGCTACAGCAATCAAACATGACAACAAAATACATGGCAGGGATCCACTCATGATGCTTGACAAAAGATGAACACTGAGCTACGGACAATCCATCCATTAACACGTTCAAACAAGCATGGCAAAAATGCAAACGATAACAGGTTTCAGACTTAGTGAAATTAACACAAGTCTGGAATTTAACATCAGGTAGCACACTTTGGAGCATGAAAACTATATGCTACAGGAACCTAACATGGAAAAGCAAGGCATGGCATGAAGCTACTCAAAGCACTTAACAAAAGTCCCTTAGTGACCTTGAGCCAAAAGGGATCAGAAAATACAATTGCAAGCATGCGAACATGGCAAAAAGATAATCAGATTATAGACTTTGCGAAAAACTGGAGCATGCAAATCTGTTAGCGAGTAGGCATGTTCACGAGCTCGATGCACTCACTACAGGGCATGGCATGACAAACTAAGCATACACCCATCAAGAATACATAACATAGAAGCTAGACATGGCAAGAACAACAACATAGCATGCACGGATCAATAACGACGTCCTCGGCAAAATCGCTAACGAGTCAACAATCTGCCAGGAATCACGAAATAGCAAAAGTGGAGCTCTATTGACTCCAGCTAGGGTGCTCCATAATTGCAAACAAGGACATGGATGGATGGAGAACCACAATATTAACAAATCACCCTTACTGATCATCCTCAAAAGAGGCACGGATCACTAAGAAACAACATGAACATATGGCATATTGACAAAAACAGATCAAGGACTTAGAGAAATTCTAAGTCCCTGAAATCAGCATTAATGAATGCACTACTTTGCAAGCTTGTGCTAGTCACCACACATGTCACAAAAATACATGGATAGCACCTCTGTAAAGATGGCATGGCATATAACAAAACACATGTAGAACTCACGAGCATATCATGCACACATTAATCATGGCAAAAATGACAAATAGCTATTTGATGCAGTAGATCTGACAATTAACTCAAATAGCTCTCTTCCAACAGCATTTCGGGCACCAAGATGAGCTCAAATGAAAATGATGCAATGAGATGAAATGATGTACTCTCTAAGGTGAACATTTTGATATGCTACATGTGCAAAACGGAGTTCTGGATGCAAAGTTACGGCATGATGAAAAACGCAAAATAACTAGGGTTTCAGGGAGAGTCAACCGAGTCTAGATCTCAGATCCAGATCGCACGGAAACCGAGGCCGCCGGAGTTATTGTAGCTACCGGAGTTCAAGGTCACCGGAGGAAGGTAGGTCGGATCCGGGGCGAGGGGCTCGCCGGAGAGGGCCGGCGTGGTGTAGGCCGGTGCGGTCGTCTGAGCTCGGTCACTGGCGAGGACGACGAGGAGGACGGAGGCGGGACGGCACAGCCGCGGTGAAGCTGCTTCGACCAGCGAGGTTCAGCGCGGCGGCGGCGGGGTTCGGCGCCGGCATGGGGGAAGAAGGGCGGGGCGCGGGCGGAGAGGATCGGCGCGGGGCGCGGCCCGGTGGCGCACTGGAGAGTGCCGGCCGCGGGCTTCCGCGGGCCGCGGCGGTGGCGGGTGCCGGTTGCCACATGTCGGCTCCCGGTTGGCAGCGATGGAGGAAGCGGACGTGTCCGGCGGCTGGATTTTTGTCCGGCACGCGAGGAGAGGGAGGGGCTAGGGTTTGCCCGGGAATTTCGGGGAAGAACTATTTATAGAGGTAGAGGGAGCTAGGAGAGTCCAAATGAGGTGCGGTTTTCGGCCACGCGATCATGATCGAACGCTCTAGATGATGGAGGGGGTTTTGGTGGATTTTGGGCCACTTTGGTGGGGTGTTGGGCTGCAACACACACGAGGCCTTCTCGGTCCCTCGGTTAACCGTTGGAGTATCAAACGAAGTCCAAATGGTACGAAACTTGACAGGTGGTCTACCGGTAGTAAACCAAGGCCGCTTGGCAAGTCTCGGTCCAATCCGGAAATGTTTAACCCCCACACACGGAAAGAGGTAGAAAGGACCACCGGAGGAGATAGGAGTGCCGGAATGCAAAACGGACAACGGGGAAAATGCTCGGATGCATGAGACGAACACGTATGCAAATGTAATGCACATGATGACATGATATGAGATGCATGACAACGACAACAACACACGGAGACAAAAACCCGAACCCGAGGAAATAAAATCACTTAGTGCCGGAAACGGCAAGAGTTGGAGTACATATAAGGTAAATCACATATGGGGTGTTACAACAGTCCACCACTACGAAAGGATCTCGTCCCGAGATCTAGGACTGGAAGAACGCCGGGTACTCAGAACGGAGGTGATCCTCGCGTTCCCAGGTGGTTTCACAGTCGGAATGGTGTGACCACTTGACTTTGAGGAATTTGATTGACTTACTGCGAGTCTTGCGTTCAGTCTCTTCAAGAATAGCAACGGGGTGCTCACGATAGGAGAGGTCTTCTTGGAGATCAATGTCTTCGAAGTTGACGGTGCGGTCAGGGGTCTTGAAGCACTTACGGAGCTAAGAGACATGGAACACGTCATGCACATTTGCAAAGTTTGAAGGAAGCTCGAGTTGATAGGCGAGATCGCCTCTCTTGCTGACGATCTTGAAAGGACCCACGTATCTAGTGGCAAGCTTCCCTTTGATACCGAAGCGACAAGTACCTTTCATTGGAGAGACGCGGAGGTAAACATGGTCTCCGATCTCGAAAGCCAAATCACGATGCTTACTATCATAGTAGCTCTTCTGGCGCGATTGCGCTGCTTTGAGGTTATCACGAATGACTTTGCACATTTCCTCTGCCTCTGTGATCAAGTCATTTCCAAGAAGTTGACGTTCACCGGTCTCTGACCAGTTAAGAGGAGTACGACACTTCCTGCCATAGAGAATTTCCAATGGGGCCTTGCCCGAACTTGCTTGAAAACTGTTGTTGTAGGAGAATTTGGCGTATGGAAGACAATCTTCCCACTTCATACCGAAGGAGATCACGCAAGCCCTGAGCATATCTTCAAGAATCTGATTGACATGCTCGACTTGACCGCTAGTTTGAGGATGGAAAGTTGTGCTGAAGCGGATGTTGGTGCCCATGGCCTTCTGAAAAGAATCCCAAAACTTGGAGGTAAAGATACTGCCACGGTCTGAAGAGATCAACTGTGGAATGCCGTGCAGAGAGACAATCCGAGAGGTATAAAGCTCCGCCAATTGAGCTGCAGTGATAGACTCTTTGATAGGCAGAAAGTGAGCCACTTTAGTGAGTTTGTCGATGACAACGAATATAGCATCATTGCCACGCTTGGACTTTGGAAACCCAGTCACGAAGTCCATCTCAATGTGGTCAAACTTCCATTTTGGAATGGCAAGAGGTTGGAGGAGACCAGCTGGCCTTTGGTGTTCTGCCTTCACTCTTCTGCAGACATCACATTCATTCACGAATTTAGCAATCTCGCGCTTCATTCGAGTCCACCAATAAGCCTGCTTGAGGTCCTGATACATCTTCGTACTCCCAGGGTGGATGGAGAGGAGTGAATTGTGAGCCTCGTTCATAATGACTTTACGAAGGTCACCTTTAGGCACAACAATACGATCCTCGAAGAAGAGAGTATCCTTATCATCAAGGCGATAGCACTTGTACTTGGGTTGACTCTTGGCAATCCCAATCTTCACCTTCTTCACCATAGCATCAAGAAGTTGAGCCTCGCGAATCTGATCTTCCAAAGTAGGAGAGACTTGAAGGTTGGCGAGGAACCCTTGAGGAACAACTTGCAGATTGAGTTTGCGGAAAGCTTCACAAAGCTCGGGTTGGTAAGGCTGGATAATCAGACTGTTGCAGTAAGCCTTCCTGCTCAAAGTGTCAGCAATCACATTGGCCTTGCCTGGAGTATACTCGATGCTCGGATTATACTCTTGAATCATTTCGACCCAACGAGTCTGCCTGAGGTTGAGATTAGGCTGAGTGAAGATGTACTTGAGACTCTTGTGGTCAGTGAAGATGTCCACTTTTCTTCCCAATAAGAGATGTCTCCAAGTCAAAAGAGCATGCACAACTGCCGCCAACTCGAGGTCATGAGGGGGTAGTTCTTCTCGTTGGGCTTCAACTGACGAGAGGTATAAGCCACAACTTTCTTCTCTTGCATCAACACTGCACCAAGACCTTGAAGAGAGGCATCACAGAAGACCTCAAACGGTTTGGATTCATCAGGAGGAGTCAGAACTGGAGCAGTGACCAATTTCTCTTTCAGAGTGTTGAAAGCGATGTCACATTCTGGAGACCAAACGTACTTGACGTGCTTCTGGAGAAGGTTTGAAAGAGGCTCGCAATCTTTGAAAAGTTCTCAACGAACCTTCGACAGTAGCTTGCGAGACCAAGGAAGCTGCAGAGTTGCTTCATGTTCTGAGGTGGTTCCCAATTCACAATTGCACACACCTTCTCATGATTCACCGCTATGCCCTTGGCAGAGATGATATGCCCAAGATAGAGAACCTCATCGAGCCAAAACTCGCACTTTGAGAACTTGGCGTAGAACTGATGTTCCCTGAGCTTATCGAGCACCAAACGCAAGTGCTTGGCATGATCTTCCTTGTTCTTTGAAAAGACCAGAATGTCGTCGAGGTAGACCAAGACAAAGTCATTTGTGTAGGCGTTGAAGATGAAGTTCATCATGCGAGAGAAAGTCGGAGGAGCGTTGACAAGGACAAAAGACATGACAGTGTATTCATATGAACCATAGCTTGTTCTGAAAGCCGTCTTGGGAATATCTTGCTCACGGATTCGAATCTGGTGATAACCCATACGGAGATCAAGCTTGGAGAATACTTGGGCACCTTTGAGTTGTTCGAACAACTCATTGATGTTGGGAAGTGGGTACTTGTTCTTGATAGTCTTCTTGTTCAATGGACGGTAGTCAACACCAAGTCGGTCCGTTCCATCCTTCTTCTTCACAAAAAGAACTCCACAACCCCACGGAGAAGAACTAGGTCGGATGAGACCCATTGGCTCTTGAATATCGAGTTTGATACACACATGGCACCATCGATTGTTGACGTTAATGATGTGAGCCAGTTAAGAAATCAAGTCATGGAAAAGTCATGGAAAATAATATTGTGCATGCAGCTGAATTTCATCGAGGAAAGGATGGTGTGTTGCGTCAAATATGTGGATCATGGATCAGTAGTACAAGAAAACCAACCCAGGTTTATTTGGTGCCTACTAAACGTGCCGAGTTTTTTGAATATATGACACACAATGTACGTAAAACAAATGGTGTGCCACATATTAAAGTGCAACAAAGGAGATGGATACACAAGCAGTGCAAGTCAGAGACGACACGTTGCATGAGTCAAGAGGAACCGCAGTCAGATGATATAATTCCGAATTTCCGAACTCCTCCACGTACAATTTTAATAGGCTCAGTTCTGATCCATATTAGTACATGAGTCATGTTCTTTTATTTGATACGTGTCGAGAGTTATAGTTACACTTTTGTTTTATAGGAAAGGAGAAGCAACGTGAGTTGTCCAGCGATGTAAAACAGAAACGTGAGGAGTCCAGATCTTGTGGGGTTAGTTTACATAGTAGGTAAGATTTAGTTTCTTTTTTTACCTTTATAGGTCAGGGTGGCAATACGGTGTTGCATATATAAGGCAAAGGTTTCGGCCGTGTAAACAGATCAGTTTTTGAGTTTTCTTTCGAGTATGAGATATACAGAAAAACGTCCGAGTTACAGGCGGTCATATCTTGTGTAATATTTGTGATTTTTCCATTATGGAAATTTACTAGCAACGGAGGGTTGATCATCACATCAACGCCTACGTGCTGATCCAAGGGGGTCATTATTTTTATTCGTGTATTTTCGTACGCGGGTGAAAATTATCTTGAAGGTTGCGGGGAGGAACAGGGGGACAAACTGTTGATCAAGCATCACCGTGAAAGATCGGGCCATCTACACGCACAAATTAGCATCTTGCTAGTCTGTGCCTCATCAAGTGGTATTCAGAGCTAAGGTTAGTCACGGAGATTTAGTTTGCAATATCGTCTGTGTAGGCGAGTATGGATGCGTTGAGCAGGAACGTATTAATGGAGGAGGAAGGCATCGGCAAGGTTGTTCTTTTTCACACACGTTGCGTCGTGAAGGAACGGTGTGTCAATTTGACGATCGATGAAGGTTCCGCGGTCAACATGGTGAGCATCGAAGTGGTGGAAAAATTGGGGCTGAAGATGGAACCTCTTGAAAGACCGTACACGTTGAAGTGGTTCAAAGGTGACATCAAAATTACTCATCGGATTTTGCTAATTTTAGATTTGGGGAAATATTGTTGTGCGGAATTTTATCACGTTTGTCCAGTGCCCATGATGTCATGCCATCTGCTACTTGGGAACCCATGGTGCACGCGTGTCGGGGCTGTTCGAAATGCCAAGAAGAATACTTACTCGCTATCATGGAAGGGCCAACGATTTTGTTTTACTCCAATGCCAACAGATGTATTTGTTCCAGATTGGAAAAGTCGTTTGTTGAAAAGAAGAGAAGAGCAAAAAGAAATAAAGGAAAAAAATGATGGACCGATAGAGGGGCTGAATCTTTTGGTGGAGAAGGTGAAAGATGATTGCGGTGCAAAGGGACAGCGGTGGAGTGTTTTTAAAACACAGTGTAAGATCAAGAATCATGCTTGCAAGATGATAATTGATGGTGGCAGTTTTACCAATGCCATCAGCAAAGATCTTGTGAAAGAATTGACTTTATCCATGTGGCGGCACCCGCAACCGCATCACGTGGAGTGGTTATATAACTCCGGGAAATTAAAAATTACACACAAGGTACGTGTGACATTTGCTGTTGGAGATTATGTTGACAAGGTGGATTGTGATGTTGTGCCGATGGATGCGTGCCAGTTGCTATTAGGAAGACCATGGCAGTTTGATCATGATGCGGTTCATGCTGGAAGATCTGACACATACACGTTCATGCATGATGGAAGGAAGCATGTGCTGAAACCAATGGCAGACAATGCGTTAACCATAGAGATGCAAGTTCCGAAGAGGAAGGTGGTACAAAAAATAGACTCGAAACCGAGGACGGTTTCGCCTGAAGGGAGGGAGGATGATACACACATGGCACCATCGATTGTTGACGTTAATGATGTTGAGCCAGTTAAGAAATCAAGTCATGGAAAATAATATTGTGCATGCAGCTGAATTTCATCGAGGAAAGGATGGTGTGTTGCGTCAAATATGTGGATCATGGATCAGTAGTACAAGAAAACCAACCCAGGTTTATTTGGTACCTACTAAACGTGCCGAGTTTTTTGAATATATGACACACAATGTACGTAAAACAAATGGTGTGCCACATATTAAAGTGCAACAAAGGAGATGGATACACAAGCAGTGCAAGTCAGAGACGACACGTTGCATGAGTCAAGAGGAACCGCAGTCAGATGATATAATTCCGAATTTCCGAACTCCTCCACGTACAATTTTAATAGGCTCAGTTCTGATCCATATTAGTACATGAGTCCTGTTCTTTTATTTGATACGTGTCGAGAGTTATAGTTACACTTTTGTTTTATAGGAAAGGAGAAGAAACGTGAGTTGTCCAGCGATGTAAAACAGAAACGTGAGGAGTCTAGATCTTATGGGGTTAGTTTACATAGTAGGTAAGATTTAGTTTCTTTTTTTACCTTTATAGGTCAGGGTGGCAATACGGTGTTGCATATATAAGGCAAAGGTTTCGGCCGTGTAAACAGATCAGTTTTTGAGTTTTCTTTCGAGTATGAGATATACAGAAAAACGTCCGAGTTACAGGCGGTCATATCTTGTGTAATATTTGTGATTTTTTCCATTATGGAAATTTACTAGCAACGGAGGGTTGATAATCACATCAACGCCTACGTGCTGATCCAAGGGGGTCATTATTTTTATTCGTGTATTTTCGTACGCGGGTGAAAATTATCTTGAAGGTTGCGGGGAGGAACAGGGGGACGAACTGTTGATCAAGCATCGCCGTGAAAGATCGGGCCATCTACACGCACAAATTAGCATCTTGCTAGTCTGTGCCTCATCAGAGTTGCTTCTTCAGCTCCTTCAACTCTTCGGGTCCGAGCTTGTAAGGGTGTTTGCAAACAGGTTCCGTGCCGGGCTCAAGATCGATGACGAATTCAACTGGCTGGTGCGGAGGCATTCCTGGAAGCTCTTCTGGAAAGACGTCTTGATATTCGCAAACGACTGGAATTTGAGAGATGGCATCCAGTTCACCCTTCTCATTGAGAGAAAACATGCAGATGGTATCATCATGAGCGGCAAAGACAATTACATCCTCAGACGAATGAGTCAATTGAATCTGCCTGGCTGCACAATCAAGATGTGCCTTGTGCTTAGAAAGCCAATCCATTCCGAGAATAAGATCGATATCCGAGTCACCCAGAACAATAGGAGAAGCTAGAAATTTGTAGTCGCCCAACATGATAGTAACATCCGGGACGCAGATATTAGCTGTCATTTGCTTGCCCGGTGACACGATTTGCATAGAACTTTGCAGATACTGATAATCGCACTCATACTTTGATGAAAAAGGTTTGGAAATGAAACAATGCGATGCACCAGTGTTAAAAAGAACTCTTGCAGGAATATCGTTAACAAGAAGGTTACCCATGATGACATCTGACGAGTCCTCTACCTGAGCTGCATTCACCATGTTGACCTTGGCGTACTTGGGATTATGCTTGACCACAGCTGTACTTGCCGATCTCACAGGAGGAGGAGGAGGGAGACGCCTCTGATTGAAGCATTTGTTGGCATAGTGACCCTTCTGTTGGCACTTCTTGCATGTGACCTCTGAAAGTGGACGGTGATACGGAGCACTCGATCTTGGAGCTTGAGACGAAGTCTTGTTCTGAAAGCCAGGGTTGGGTGGGTGGGAAGATCCACTGCCACCTTTGCTCTTCTGCTGATTCGGCTGACGGAACAGAGGAGGAGGAAGCCAATACTTCTGCTGCTTAGCCACTTGAGTAGAGGAAGAAGGAGTAGCATCTCTGACTCTCTACTTGGAAGCATCGCACTTCAGTTGAGCAGCCTCTTGCTTCAATGCCATGTTGTAAAACTCATCGTACCTCTTGGGCTCAAAGAGAATGAGAGCTAGCTGGATTTCTTCTCTGAGACCACCCTTGAACTGGTATATCATGCTCTTCTCGTCAGGGACGTCCTGCTTAGCAAAACGGGCGAGCTTCTGAAACATCTTGTTGTAGTCATAGACAGACATAGAGCCTTGCTTCAGGTTGCGGAATTCCTCACGCTTGCTTTCAACCACGCTCTGAGGAATATGATGAGCTTTGAAGTCTTGACGGAATTCATCCCAGGTAATCACACGGCCTCCTCTGGAATCTTTGTACTGCTGAAACCATTCTGCAGCTTGGTCTTTGAGTTGGAAGGAAGCGAACTTGACAAAGTCCTTAGGCCTGACGTTACTGCACTCGAAATGCTTGCACAAGTCCATGGGACAATCATCAGCGTCAGTTGCCTCAACGCAATTGCTGAAGGTCTTTGGCTGGTTAGCAAGGAACTGGTTGAGTGTAGCAAAGTGATTCTGATTGTTGCCCTGGTTGCCTTGGTTGCGCTCTTGAAGAAGTTGCATGATCAACTGCGTGTTTGCATTGGTAGCGGCCATCACAGCTTGCCATGCCTCCGAAGGAGGAGGTGGTGGTGGCGGATCAGGATTCGGAGTCGTGTGCGTTGGAGGAGCCATCCTGAAGAGATTGACATCCATTAGCACATTGATAGACAAATATTGAAGCTGAACCAAACGGGTTGAAATTGCAACATATAGTCTTCACATCCGAACAAAATGAACGAATGCATTCCAATTGAAATGGTCACATATCCATAAATTGAGAAGCCACTTAGAATTTAGGTACAGGAATAAAATCAACAAGGTACAGAGCAAGAACGAATATTCGGTAAGGATCACCCAATCTCAAACCAAATATCTGTGGAAGAAGAACTAGAGTTACAAGAATTCCCACCTATGAAACTCCTGAACCTTTCCGGTTATGCAATCAGGTGTAGGGGATACAGGGGAAGCATAATATCTCACCCAAATCTAGCAAATCCTACATCCAGCTGTATCCATCCTTCAATACATAACCGAGAAAAACTTCAGCAATCATCTACCTCAACCTTCGAAAAGCATCCGTTATACAAGTTATGGCAATACTCCCGAACTCCCGCCCCAGTACTGGGTGGCGTCGAGGTTATCTCACCAACAACTACATAAAAGAGATTTTCGATGTCGGCGAAACTAAACTCAGGTATTCCAGAATTGCAATGATAAAATTGTGACGATAACACCTCGGAGCTCAACTCCCTGGGACACTGCCACAACCCCTAAATGATAGGAGGCACCAAGAACAATGTTCTCGTCACAAATCGATCGGAACGATTCCAAGATACCCGCGTGATCCTAATTTTTTTTTAGTGAAATTTGAGAAGAGAAGAGTCAAAACTCTACGTCAGGATGCCTTACCAGAGCGATGAAGGGACTGGGGAGTAAACAGAATTCCTAAACTCTCCGATATATAATTCCTAAATGACTCAAAACATTTTTCTAGACTCAACTTGTCAGCTAATTCGATCAAGCAGGGGGGCTCCTAAGGTCGGGGAAGACTCTGATTACCAACTTGTAACGCCCTCGATGCGGCTATATCTCCTACGTGTCGAAGCACGACTTAGAGGCATAACCGCATTGAAAGCAATGTCGCAAGTAAGGTAATCTTCACAACAACCCATGTAAATAGATAATAAGGGGAAAGGTACATAGTTGGCCTACACTCGCCACGTCACACAAAGTACATAAATAACATTACAATCATCCAATACACTCATGGTCCGACTACGGTACCAAAATAAAAGATCAACCCCAACATGTGACACGGTCTCGATCGCCCCAACTGGGCACCACTACTGATTATCAGGGAAAGACACATAGTAACGGCATAAGTCTTTGTCGAACTCCCACTTGAGCTCAAGCGCATCATCTAGAATGGAATCATCGGTCCCTCCATCTGGTTTGGAAGTAATTTGTGATCCACGGGGACTCAGCAATATCGCACCCTCGCGATCAAGACTATTTAAGCTTATAGGTAAGGCAAGGTAATATGTGGAGCTACAGCAAGCGACTAGCATATATGGTGGCTAACCTGTTCGCAAAAGAGAGCGAGAAGAGAAGGCAAAGCACGAACGAAGAACTATAGAACAACCTATGGCAAACATTACTCCAACACCGTGTTCACTTCCCGGACTCCGCCGAGAAGAGACCATCACGGTTACACATGCAGTTGATTCATTTTAATTAAGTTAAGGTTCAAGTTATCTACAACCGGACATTAACAAATTCCCATCTGCCCATAACCACGGGCACGACTTTCGAAAGTTCAAATCCCTGCAGGGGAGTCCCAACTTAGCCCATCACAAGCTCTCACGGTCAACGAAGGATATACTTTCTCCCGAGACATTCCGATCAGACTTGGTATCCCGGTTCTACAAGACAACTTCGACAAGGTAAAACAACACCAGCAACACTGCCCGAATGTGCCGACAAATCCCGATAGGAGCTGCACATATCTCATTCTCAGGGCACACTCAGATGAGCGCTCCATACAACTAAAACCAAACCTCGAGTTTCCCCGAGGGGGCGCTGCACAGGGCTCTAGTTTGGACCAACACTGAGAGGAGCACTGGCCCGGGGGGGTTTAAATAAAGATGACCCTTGGGCTCCGGAAACCCAAGGGAAAAAAGGCTAGGTGGAAAATGGTAAAACCAAGGTTGGGCATTGCTTGAGGATTTTTATTCAAGGCGAACTATCAAGGGGTTCCCATTATCACCCAACCGCGTAAGGAACGCAAAATCCGAGAACATAACACCGATATGACGGAAACTAGGGCGACAAGAGTGGAACGAAACACTAGGCAAAAGGCCGAGCCTGCCACCCTTTACCAAGTATATAGATGCATTAAGATAACAAGATAATATAGTGATATCCCAACAATAAACAATGTTCCAACAAGGAACAATCTCCAATCTTCACCTGCAACTAGCAACGCTATAAGAGGGGCTGAGCAAAGCGGTAACATAGCCAATCAACGGTTTGCTAGGACATGGTGGGTTAGAGGTTTGACATGGCAATTTGGGAGGCATGATAAGCAAGTGGTAGGCATCGTAGCATAGGCATAGCAAAAGAGCGAGCATCTAGCAAGCAAAGATAGAAGTGATTTCGAGGGTATGATCATCTTGCCTGCAAAGTTGTCAGAGTTGACTTGATCCTCGTAAGCACACTCAACGGGCTCCTCGTTACCCAAACAAGACAAACAAGCAAAAGGGACACAATCAACCACGTGCAAAGCTCAAACAAATATGATGCAAACATGGTATGCTATGCAGGATGCGATATGTGATGCATATGCAAGATTTGACAAGGAATGATTGAACCTGGCCTCAACTTGGAAATCCAAGAGTGCCACTGGAAAGGTGAGGTGATTTCGGTTGAAATTGATATAAAGATCACCGGAAACGGATGCACGATTTGGAAATGGCAAGCAAAACAAATATGGCATCGGTCTGCGATAAACAGCAAGTAGCCATCTAAATGCATCAAGATAAAAATGCTACAACAATCAAACATGACAACAAAATACATGGCAGGGATCCACTCATGATGGTTGACAAAACATGAACACTGAGCTACGGCCAATCAATCCATTAACAGGTTCAAACAAGCATGGCAAAAATGCAAACGATAACAGGTTTCAGACTTAGTGAAATTAACACAAGTCTGGAATTTAACATCAGGTAGCACACTTTGGAGCATGAAAACTATATGCTAAAGGAACCTAACATGGCAAAGCAAGGCATGTAATGAAGCTACTCAAAGCACTTAACAAAAGTCTCTTAGTGACCTTGAGCCAAAAGGGATCAGAAAATACAATTGCAAGCATGCGAACATGGCAAAAAGATAATCAGATTACAGACTTTGCGAAAAACTGGAGCATGCAAATCTGTTAGCGAGTAGGCATGTTCACGAGCTCGATGCACTCACTACAGGGCATGGCATGACAAACTAAGCATACACCCATCAAGAATACATAACATAGAAGCTAGACATGGCAAGAACAACAACATAGCATGCACGGATCAATAGCGACGTCCTCGGCAAAATCGCTAACGAGTCAACAATCTGCCAGGAATCACGAAATAGCAAAAGTAGAGCTCTATTGACTCCAGCTAGGGTGCTCCATAATTGCAAACAAGGACATGGATGGATGGAGAACCACAATATTAACAAATCACCCTTACTGATCATCCTCAAAAGAGGCACGGATCACTAAGAAACAACATGAACATATGGCATATTGACAAAAACAGATCAAGGACTTAGAGAAATTCTAAGTCCGTGAAATCAGCATTAACGAATGCACTACTTTGCAAGCTTGTGCTAGTCACCACACATGTCACAAAAATACATGGATAGCACCTCTGTAAAGACGGCATGGCATATAACAAAACACATGTAGAACTCAGGAGCATATCATGCACACATTAATCATGGCAAAAATGACAAATAGCTATTTGATGCGGCAGATCTGACAATTAACTCAAATAGCTCTCTTCCAACAGCATTTCGGGCACCAAGATGAGCTCAAATGAAAATGATGCAATGAGATGAAATGATGTACTCTCTGAGGCGAACATTTTGATATGCTACACGCGCAAAACGGAGTTCCGATGCAAAGTTACGGCATGAAGAAAAACGCAAAATAACTAGGGTTTCAGGGAGAGTCAACCGAGTCTAGATCTCAGATCCAGATCTCACGGAAGCCGAGGCCGCCGGAGTTACTGTAGCTGCCGGAGTTCGAGGTCATCGGAGGAAGGTAGGCCGGATCCGGGGCGAGGGGCTCACCGGAGAGGGCCGGCGTGGTGCAGGCCGGTGCGATCGCCGGAGCTCGGTCGCCGGCGAGGACGAGGAGGAGGACGGAGGCGGGACGGCTCAGCCGCGACGGAGCTGCTCCGGCCGGCGAGGTTTGGCGCGGTGGCGGCGGGGTTCGGCGCCGACGTGGGGGAAGAAGGGCGGCGCACGGACGGAGAGGATCGGCGCGGGGCGCGGCCCGGTGGCGCAGTGGAGAGGGCCGACCGCGGGCTTCCACAGACCGCGGCGGCGGCGTGTGCCGGTTGCCACGTGTCAGCTCCCGGTTGGCGGCGGTGGAGGAAGCGGACATGTCCGGCAGCTGGATTTTTGTCCGACACGCGAGGAGATGGAGGGGGCTAGGGTTTGCCCGGGAATTTCGGGGAAGAACTATTTATAGAGGTAGAGGGAGCTAGGAGAGTCCAAATGAGGTGCGGTTTTCGGCCACGCGATTGTGATCGAACGCTCTAGATGATGTAGAGGGTTTTGGTGGATTTTGGGCCACTTTGGAGGGGTGTTAGGCTGCAACACACACGAGGCCTTCTCGGTCCCTCGGTTAACCGTTGGAGTATCAAACGAAGTCCAAATGGTACGAAACTTGACAGGCGGTCTACCAGTAGTAAACCAAGGCCGCTTGGAAAGTCTCGGTCCAATCCGGAAATGTTTAACCCCCACACAAGAAAAGAGGTAGAAAGGACCACCGGAGGAGATAGGAGCGCCGGAATGCAAAACGGACAACGGGGAAAATGCTCGGATGCATGAGACGAACACGTATGCAAATGCAATGCACATGATGACATAATATGAGATGCATGACAACGACAACAACACACGGAGACAAAAACCCGAACCCGAGGAAATAAAATAACTTAGTGCCGGAAACGGCAAGAGTTGGAGTACATATAAGGTAAATCACATCCGGGGTGTTACACAATGTTTTACCCAGGTTTGGCCCTCTTGATGGAGGTAAAACCCTATGTCCTGCTTGATTAATATTGATGATATGGGTAGTACAAGAGTAGATCTACCATGAGATCAGAGAGGCTAAACCCTAGAAGCTAGCCTATGGTATGATTGTATGTTATCATTGTTGTCCTACGGACTAAAACCCTCCGGTTTATATAGACACCGGAAGGGGCTAGGGTTACACAAGGTTGGTTACAAAAGAGGAGATATCCATATGCGTATTGCCTAGATTGCCTTCCATGCCAAGTAGAGTCCAATCCGGACACGAGACGAAGTCTTCAATCTCGTATCTTCATAGTCCGTCAGTCCGGCCAAAGGATATAGTCCGGCTGTCCGGAGACCCCCAAATCCAGGACTCCCTCAGTAGCCCCTGAACCAGGCTTCAATGACGATGAGTCTGGCGCGTAGTATTGTCTTCGGCATTGCAAGGCGGGTGCCTCCTCCGAATACATCATAGAAGAATTTGAATACGAGGATAGTGTCCGACCCTGCAACATAAGTTCCACATACTTCCGTAGAGAGAATAATATTTTCTCAAATCTAATTTGCTGACTTGTTTTGACAGTATGACGTTATGTCATGGCCCGGTGATTATTTGAACCATTTTCTTTAACTAGCCCCGCACATAACACGAGGCAGTTTTTCGACACGTCTTGTCAAAGCAGAGATCGTGTCCCCTTATTACGGGATTCTCATCAATACGGTCGTGGGTAACCCAACCGTGTCTAGGACTCCTAGATTATAGGCAAGTCCCAAACGGCTACAGAGAGGATGCTTGATATTCACCCTCTTTATAAAGGGACAAGGTTTTCGCTTTTTCCCTCTCGTGCTCAATCGAACCCTTCCCCCGCCTCGAGTTCTAACACCCAAAGCCCAGGTCAGCTGCTCTGGATCTTCAATCATGTCCGGATCCAGCCTTCAAGGCCGGTGGATGCCCTCCTCCGTCACGGAAGAGGATATAAAGAAGTTGAGGGAGGCCAGATACCTGACCGCCGAGGTTTCGCATCGGCTGCCTGCTCGAGGGCAGGTTGTCCCCACTCCCGAACCCGACGAGAACGTCGTGTTCGTCTCCCACTTCCTCCGAGGCCTAGGCCTCACTCTGGATCCCTTCGTCAGGGGTTTGATGTTCTATTACGGGCTAGATTTCCACGATCTAGCTCCGGACTCCTTTCTCCACATCTCAACATTTATTGTCGTGTGTGAGGCCTTCCTCCGCATTACCCCTCACTTCGGCCTATGGCTCAAGACCTTTGAAGTGAAGCCGAAGATGATCGAGGGGCAACATGCTGTGTGAGAAGGCGCATCAATAGGCAAGATGGCAGGAGCTCCGTGGCCGAAAGGTTCCTTTCCAGAGGTGTCCGAATTATGGCAACGGGAGTGGTTTTACGTCACGGCTCCCAGAAGTGCCAAGTGGGCGGCTGCCCCCACTTCCTGCTCGGGCCCCCCACCACAACTGATGTCATGGATTAGCAGAGGTTTGAGCTGGGGTCCAGCCAAGGACGTGCCTATACTGCAAAGCCGCATTCAAGATCTCTTCGAGGGAGATTTTAATTTGGTTGTGGTAATGCAAGTTATGCTGGTTCGTCGAGTCCAGCCTTGCAAACGCCGGCCCCTTCGCTTGTGGGAGTTCAACCCATAAGGACCGCGTGCCATTCAAAGTTTCCTCGGCCTGGCGCACGAGGATATGTACAAGTCATTCCTCATACCTCAAATAGAGTGTTCAGATACTACCGATGACGTGGGCCTGAGCAGTAACCGCTCCGCCGGACAAGTAAGAAATCCTCTAGCTGAACACACCATATTTTATTCATGAAGTTATTTCTGAGAGATCGCTCTTTGACCAGGACTGGCTAACAAAGGCAAAGATGATTCGGTGTTCGGCCCCCCTCCCTGAGGGTTTGGAAAATCCGGTTTTGGAAAAGATGCTCGAGCTCGCACCTTGCCCGGAGCCCTCGAAGGAAGATACAGGGAGGAATAATATGGGCGGAAGCAGGCCCCATCGCTGCCAGTTCCAACCGAGGGAATGAGCACCTCCATAAAGGAGGATAACCGGGGGAGGAAGAGGACTGCTTCCGAGGATCCGGAAGCCGAGGCCTCCAAACAGGAGAAGAAGTCTCCAGCAGAGGGTCCTGCCTCGGGGGGTGCTCTTGCCGCACAGAGTCCGCGGGGGGATCAGCCCTCCAACAAGTCGTAAGTGATCCAAAAAATACTTTAATAGTGAATGTATACCATCTTTCTTCTGAGAAAATAACCGTCGCATATATCTTGCAGTTCGGGTCTTAGCCCCTCCCAGCCGAGCTCGTCTTCGGGGGATCTTCTTTCGGAGATGATGGATAGCGAAACGCCTCCCTGGGCTTCTCCGCTCAAGAAGCGGGCGACCCCGAAGTGTCGTCACGGAGGGCCTCTCCGGATCCGGCAAGGCTAGAAGATAATCCCATAGACCCCCGAAGTCCCTAGCGTCCGACTCTTGAAGAGAGAAAACAAAAGAGTCCGACACCATCTGGTATGCGGTCGGACGTTCTAAGGGAGCTGGTGGGGCGAGCGGCCATCTCAGAGGAACACCGTACGGTTATGGGTACGGTGATGGAGAGAATTTCGTCCGCCGAAAGCGGATTACATGAAGCATTTATGAGTCTACTGACAGGCTTTGAGGTACGTGACATAATATGTGATAGTACCGCACATGTTAGGTGTGCCCTGTGTAGATAGTAGCCCCTAAGACTCTGGTTGTCGTCGAGAACGGCGGTGAACAGAGGATCATAGTCCCAGGCAATAACTAGACTGCCTTTATGTGCAGGTGGTGGAAGCTCCGGTGGCTAGCCGGACTAGTGAGTTTGCCGAATTAAAATGGCAACTGGATGCGGCAGACGCCGACATCGAGCTTGTTAACAAGCGGCTTGACGAATCACAGGGTAAGTAATGTTTTCTGGTGAATGTCACACAATAAGAGCAACATGATGCCAGTATCTTTAATATGTTGTGACTGCAGACGGAGCTGCCACCATGGAGACCTTTCGGGCGGAGCTCGCCCGAGCCATGGAACAAGCGAGGATTAGTAATGCGGCTGCTTTGAAGGCGGCCGAAGAGTTAAAAGTCGAGAAGGCCGCCCATTGCAAGAGCCAAGAGAAGATGGCCAAGATGGTGGTAGAATTAAAAGACACTGCCGATCATTGCTGGCTCCTTGAAAAATAAAACCAAGCAAAGGCAACGGACCTTGAGAAGGCCACGATGGCGGACAAAGACACCCGCTCTGCTATGAGAGCGAAGAAGGAGGAGCTGCGGGAAGCCGGGGATATTGCGGCTGGGAAGCCCTTCATGCTACGGAGGAAGTTCGGAGATCCACGGTATGCCCCTCTGGATTGGCTATGGAGCTCTGCAGATGCATATGTGGACTTGGCGGCGAGCGCTGCCGATGCGGCCAAATACTTCCAAGGTCAAACAAATCGTGAAGTGGACAAGCTATTCTGGTCGCAATTCAATGCTCCAGAGAGTCCGCGTCCATTGACTGATCAGCTAGCCGAATGGGCCGAACTAAATAGGTTGTTCGGACTCGCCATGAGATCTGTCGTGGATCATCTATGGCCGGAAAAGCCAAAGCCGAACAACTATTTCAGCTTAGTGCAGCAGTTCCTTGGTGCGGTGCCGCGCATTAATGCGATGAAGAGGTCGACGTGCATAGAAGGCTTGCGGATGGCCCTTGCCCGTGTTAAAGCATACTGGGCGGAGATGGACGCTACCACTGTTGCGGCGCGGGGTTCGGCCATAGGCCGAGTGGCTGCCGAGCACTATTTCGAGGAGGTTCTCGAGGGTGCTCGTTTGATAGAGGCCCAGTGCTCGAAGAATATTATGTTTGAGTGATATGTATTCTCATTGTAAACACAATGTTTTTATGAAATTTTATATGGCTGTGTTTATACTTTTGCCTGAAAGTAATATGATGCCTCCTGTGCGGCCGTTTATGTACACATGTGTATAACATGAAAGATTGCAGTCGTCGGCTTCAGCCCCCATGCATATAATGCGGAAGTGCTCGCAAAAAACGCATGTTCACACTTAACCCAATGTCTTGGTCCTATTAAGGAGGTGATAGCGCAGCGAACGAGGCAACCAGACTATAATGCTTTAACACTTTCACTTAGCCATAGGAGTTTGACAGTGGGGCTACTAGATAGCCCCTGGTGGCTCCGCACTCTCCCGATCTCGGGGTGCGTACATGCCTGGCCGGAAAACGGCCCTTCGTTAAGGCGGAGGAATTCTAACATTCCGATAGGTCAACGAGTGGTTGACCAGTCTCACGCTATATCATGACAGTCAGTTTTCGTCTTTCTCTACTGAGGTGCTCGTCTGGATGAACCAGGGCACAATCACAGTAGTTCTCCTGGTGCTACCTTAGCCGGTAAAGCAGAACGTAAGGCACCAAAACACAGGAGCCGGGCAAACCCAACATTTGACCAAAGACAATGATTCGGAGCTGATGCATATAAGGCCAAACTCGCGATGTCGAACACTCCCTAAGGTATTCGGTCTTTATGGTATAAACCGGCCCTAAATAGTGCCCTTTGTAAGAAGCCCCTTGTGTCCAGGTACGTGCATTATTCTAACGTGGCCACATGCCAAGACGTCAGCATCCTTCTCAAATGTACTGAGAATTCGGTGGATGTGTATCAACAAGAGACAGTAAAAAAGGTTTACGCAGGGTCTTAATCTAAAAAGAATCCTTGGAGCGGGTCCCTGCTGCATGTCTGCGCCTGTGTCTCCGTTGTGCCGTATCCTGGACGGGTGTAGCACGATGGTCATCTATAAAAGAGAGGAACTTAGGTGAAAAGTTGTCGTGCAAAAAGGTGGTTTTTTAAAGAAACCATGTATAACTAGAAATGAGTAGAAATTGCCACTTGTCTGCGCGCGTTGAGCCCCTTGTATTTGTAATAGAGGGGTCTGGCCATCAATCCGGTGCAAATTACATATAGCAGCGCCGGACTTGTCTTACCTCGTCCGTGGTCTTGACGACCTATCAAATGCTTTAGTTGGTGATGCCGTTTTTAGTATGTGTCTGCCAAGGCAGTCGCATTCTCTTCGGCGTGCAAAGATCACTTAATACTTCTGTTCACTGTAATGATGTTACGTGGACCGAGCATCTTGAGCGTGAGGGAAGCGTAATGCGGTATTGCATTAAAGAGAGCAAAAGCTTCACGCCCAAGTAGTGCTTGATAACCGCATTGGAACGGAGCAATGTGGAAGGTTAAATGTTTGCTATGGGAGTTATCGGGGAAGCCGAATATAACCTTTAGCAGCAGGGAGCCCGTGCAGTGAGCCCCTGGGCTTGGCGTTACTCCTTTAAAGGTAGTGTTGCTATGGCGAATTTTCGTTGGGTCTATCCCCATTTCGCGGATTGTATCCTGGTATATCAGGTTTGAACTGCTGCCACCGTCCATCAGGACTCATGCAAAGTGGTATCCGTCAATTATTGGTTCTAATACCAGGGGAGCCCATCCTGCCCGCCGGATACTTGCTGAGTAATCACGATGGTCGAAAGTGATCGATTGAGACGACCAGTGGCAGGGTTTCGCGGTGATAGGCCCTTGGGCATATCACCTAGGAGGGCTGCTTTGCTTCCCTTGATCACGTGTAATACGTTGACTGTTTTGACTTCTGATGGAAACTTCTTTTGTTCCCTAGTGTCTTGCTTGAGAGGCTCATCCTCATCTTCGCTTGGTGTATCCTCCCCCTTGTGTACGGCGTTGAGCTTGCCAGACTGCTTGAAGACCCAACATTCTCTGTGGGTATGATTAGCGGGTTTACCAGGGGTGCTATGGATCTGACATACTTGCTCCAGAATTTTGTTCAGGCTGGACAGTTCATCTCTGGAGCCTTTAGAGGGCGGCTTTTGCTGACCTGGCCGAGAGCTTCAGAATCCGGCGTGTACCGCCGTGCTCTTCGGGTTGTCTTCTTTATTCTGACGCTTATTATTTTTGCTGCATCGTGATTTCCTGTTTTCATCTCTAACTTCGGACGTGTTTGGGTCGCTGGTGCTACATCTGGCTAGCCAGCTGTCCTCACCCGCGCAAAAGCGGGTCATGAGGCTTGTTAATGCTGCCATTGTTCTCAGCTTTTCTTGGCCAAGGTGTCTGGCAAGCCATTTATCGCGGACGCTATGCTTAAAAGCTGCCAAGGCTTTGGCGTCCGGGCAGTCAACTATTTGGTTCTTCTTAGTAAGAAACCTGTTCCAAAGCTTTCGGGCTGACTCTCCGGGCTGCTGAGTTATATGCCTCAAATCGTCCGCATCCGGGGGTCAAACATAAGTCCCTTGAAAATTTGCCCGAAAAGCGTCTTCGAGCTCTTCCGAGCTTCCAATGGAGTTTTCGGGGAGGCTTTTAAGCCAGTGCCGAGCTGGCCCTTTGAGCTTGAGGGGTAAGTACTTGATGGCGTGGAGCTCATCTCCTCGAGCCATATGGATATGGAGGATATAGTCCTCAATCCAGACCCTAGGGTCTGTTGTTCCGTCGTATGCCTCTATGTTTACGGGTTTGAATCCCTCTGGAAATTCATGGTCCAGCACCTCATCGGTGAAACATAGGGGGTGTGTGGCGCCTCTGTATTGGGCTATATCGCGACGCAACTCGAATGGGTCTTGCCTGCTGTGTTCGGCCTGGCCGGATTTGCTTTTACTGTATTCGGCATGACGTTTATCATCTTGCATGCTTTGCTTTGTCCTCCAATATGTCTCGCAGATCTGGCGTATCTCCCCAAGCCTTTTTATTTGAATGGCGTCGGGGTGGAGGCTGAGTTTTTGGCTGGAATGCCTCTCTATCGCGGCCATGAGGTGGCCGATCAGCCGTATCACACGCTTCTTCCTCCTGTCGGGGTAGTAAGCTGCACTTTGGGTAATTCTTGGAGGGGCGCTCGAGTTTATATTCCTCGGCCACGAGGATTTCAGTCCATCTGTCAGCTAGCAGATCTTCGTCAGCTTGAAGCTACTGTTGCTTTTTCTTCAGGCTATTTGCCGTGGCCATAAGCCGGCACTTGAAGCGCTCTTGTTTGACGGGATCCTCTGGTACGGCGAATTCATCATCGCCGAGGCTTGCCTCGTCTTCGGAGGAGGGCATGTAATTGTCATCCTCCTCCTCTCCGTCTGCCGCTCTCTCAGGAGGGCTGGCTCCTCCATCCTCGTGCTCTAAATCTTGCTGGAGGGGATTGCTGTTGTCTTCGGCACTATCCGGAGTGTTATTATCTCCTGTGCCGGTATCGCCACTTTTGCTTTGGCAGGACTTAGAGCGGCACCGTTGATGTTGGCTCTTGGGTTGCTTCTTGGAGGGGTTATCCTCCGTTATCTCGTCGCCATTGCCTTCTTTGGGTGTATCCACCATGTATATGTCATATGACGAGGTGGCTTTCCAGTGCCCTATAGGCGCTGGTTCATGTTCGTCTCCTACATCATCGTCCATACCGTCGATGTCTTCAGAGTCGAAGTCGATCATGTCGGTTAAATCATCGACAGTGGCTACGAAGTGGGTGGTGGGTGGGCGTCGAATTTCTTCGTTGTCCGCATCCCCATCCTGTTGGCCATAGTCCGGCCAGGGCTCTCCCAACAAAGAGAGAGACTTTAGTGAATTCAGAATGTTGCCGAAGGGCGAGCACTGAAAGATATCCGCGACGGTGAATCCCATGATCGGCGCCCAATCGGATTCGATTGGTAGGGGCGCGGATGGTTCGGAGTCTGGATAAGAGTCTGGCACCTTGGAGTCATGGGCTTCACATAGGATTAGGCTGGTGTTCGGCTCGATCGCCGTTGAGTCTGCAGCCCCTGAGGCGGTGTCTAGCCACTCATCCTCAACTGGCGCAGTTGGCTCCGAGCTAAGGGTCGGAGCTGATGCAGGTGTGGCCTCTGGGGTACTGTTCGGCGGCAGAGCTAGGTCATACCCATCATGACAGTGCAGCGCGCCTGGCTGTGGCTCGAATCCGTCGAAGATCAAGTCTCTACGGATGTCGGCCGTGTAGTTCAAGCTTCCAAATCTGACTTGATGGCCAGGGGCGTAGCTTTCAATCTGCTCTAGATGGCCAAGCGAATTAGCCCGCAGTGCAAAGCCGCCGAACATGAAGATCTGTCCCGGGAGAAAGGTCTCACCCTGGACCGCATCGTTGTTGATGATCGGAGGAGCCATCGGGCCTAAAGGTGACGACACAAAGGAACTCTCAATGAAAGCACCAATGTCGGTGTCAAAACTGGCGGATCTCGGGTAGGGGGTCCCGAACTGTGCGTCTAGGCCGGATGGTAACAGGAGGCAGGGGACACAATGTTTTACCCAGGTTCGGGCCCTCTTGATGGAGGTAAAACCCTAAGTCCTGCTTGATTAATATTGATGATATGGGTAGTACAAGAGTAGATCTACCACGACATCAGAGAGGCTAAACCCTAAAAGCTAGCCTATGGTATGATTGTATGTTATCATTGTTGTCCTATGGACTAAAACCCTCCGGTTTATATAGACACCGGAAGGGGCTAGGGTTACACAAGGTCGGTTACAAAAGAGTAGATATCCATATTCGTATTGCCTAGCTTGCCTTCCACGCCAAGTAGAGTCCCATCCGGACACGAGACGAAGTCTTCAATCTTGTATCTTCATAGTCTGTCAGTCTGGCCAAAGGATATAGTCCGGCTGTCCGGAGACCCCCTAATCCAGGACTCCGTCAGGTAGGTTCGGTTCATTGCATTCCTAAGAAAGGAGGAGTTTCCTTAGTAACTAATGGAAATAATGACCTAGTCCCTACTAGGGCTATTGTTGGATATGGATGTGTGTTGATTTCAGCAAAATAAATAAGTGGACTAACAAGGATCACTACCCATTGTTGTTCATAAATGAGATATTGAAGAGATTGGCTAACAACTCTTATTTTTGCTATCCCGATGGATATTTTGGATTCTCGCAAATACCTATCTGGCCTGAGGACCAAGAAAAGACTACCTTCACGTGCCTATATGGTACATACGCATACCGTAGGATTCCATTTGGTCTATGTAATGGGCCACCCTCGTTTTAACAATGCATTTGCAAAGTTTTTCCTGATTTTGTTGAGAAAATTGTTGAGGTGTTTATGGAAGGCACCTCCTTGATAATTGCCATCCAACGCTATCCTGTATATGTTTGTCAGTAAATTCAAATTCAAATGTACTTCGATACGCGCAGCGCGTCGGATCACACCAGCGCTGGATCGTATGCCCGATCACAACCAAAAAGAGGCAAATATGCTTAGTTTTCACTTGCCCACATCCAAAAGATCATCAGTCCTGCAGTTCATGCATTTCTGCCCTGCTGGGCCAGCAATCCCAACTGTCTACTACCCGATCAAAGTGGTGCCATCGCTGCCGCATAGGCAGCCTCTGCCTCCGCTGCATCTTCATAGTCCGCTGCTGCCAACTCATCTTTCTACCACTACAACATCTGGTAGGAGACGGATTGCACGATCATTATTGCGTCGGCATCCAAAGAGTCGACATTCAAGGCCAACATCTTGGCGTCCTCTGCATTGGCAGTGATCTTCACCCTCGTTTCCTCGAGCACGACCTTCCATTTCTTCGATCCAAGTCCTCCTCTTTTTGAGCTTGAGCTTCTTATCTGTTACATCCATCAACAATTTGAACTTCTCCGCCTTCTCCTCCTCGTTGATGTCCGAGCGCTTCATGCATGCCTCCTCCTTCTTCACCAAAATGTCCTTGAACCTCTCCATCATCTTGGCCGCCGCACCTTATCACTTCGCCCTCTCCTCTTCCCACTTCTTCCCCCGTAAATTTCTTCTAATCTTCTTCGGCGATTCTTGGGTTGGGTCAGTAGGGTCACCTGTTTCTTCCTCGTTGGCTTGGGTGGAGGTCTTGGCTATGAAAATGTTACACTTTGGTTGCCATTCAACTTCAACCAACAATGCATGACGGTGAAGGACTCTTCTCTAATTTCTTGTACACCGCACAAGCACGAGTAAGATACAAAGTGAAACATTGTATAGGCTCCAGTCTCACTAGTTCTAGAGGGGCATCTTAGTGGTAGTAGAATACTAGTACAAGCATGCAGGTGATAACGATATCTCGAGAAAGGACATCCCCCAACATAACGTTTAACATGACTAAATACTAGAACATTGTACAACAAAGAATAATTTTGCATACAAGATCATACCTCAACCTAGAACCGGATCAATCACTCAAACATAGATGAATAGACACACAAAGAGGATTGGTTCATTGATGTCATCAACATGTTCAATCTTACAAATTACAGGTGAGGATGGAGATGGACATGGATACACCGGCGCGCACGATCTAGCCAGGACCAATACCCGGTGATGATGGTGGTGATGGAGATAGCGCCTCCACCTCCTTGTGCAATGTGGTGTTCGAGGGAGGGGCCTCCTGTCGGTGTCAAAAACGGCGGATCTCAGGTAGGGGGTCCCGAACTATGCGTCTGAGGTTGATGGTAACAGGAGACAAGGAACACAATGTTTACCCAGGTTCGGGCCCTCTCGATGGAGGTAAAACCCTACGTCCTGCTAGATTAATATCGATGAGTATGGGGGCTACAAGAGTTGATCTACCATGAGATAGTAATGGCTAAAAACCCTAGAAGTCTAGCCTATTTGATTATGATTGTCCCTATGAACTAAACCCTCCGGTTTATATAGACACCGGAGGGGACTAGGGTTGTACAAAGTTAGTTACAGAGAAAGGAATCTTCATATCCAAACGCCAAGCTTGCCATCCACGCCAAGGAGAGTCCCATCCGGACACGGGTGAAAGTCTTCGGTATTGTATCTTCGTAGCCCATTAGTCCGACCCATGTCCAACAGGCCGGATGCCCGAGGACCCCATAGTCCAGGACTCCCTCAGTAGCCCCTGAACCAGGCTTCAATGACGAGGTGTCCAGCGCACAAATTGTCTTTGGCATTGCAAGGCGGGTTCCTCCTCCGAATACTCCAACACAGTCTTCGAACACAAAGAACGTGTCCGGATACGCAAAACAAATACCACACACCACCGCAGAGAATATAATATTTCATGAGTCCAATCTGCTGACAATTTTTTGTAATGTGATATCACGCCCCTGCCCGGTTATTATTTCGAACCGTTTCTCGACCTGGCGTTCCATATTTCGAGATGTGGCTTTATTGGCATGTTTCGTCAAAGCAGAGATCGTGTCCCCTTATTGCAAGATTCTCATCAATATGGGTATGGGTAATCCAACCGTGTCGCCCGCACGACCCCTGGGGAATAGGCGAGTTTCATGGCGAGTGGGGAGGCGCTTGATATTTACTGCCTTTATAAGGAGATAAGGATTCATCTCTTCCACCAACGCCTTCTCTCTTTCCGCCTACCCACTCTCGAGCCCCAGCCCCCAAGTTCTCATCTTTCCTGCCCCAAGAAAACACTCCAACCATGTTCGGAGCGTAGGGCAAGTGGATGGCCTCCACTGTCAAGTAGAAGGACATCACCCAACTTCGGGAGGCCGGATATTTGGCCAAGGAGGTCGCCCATCGGCTTCCGACCAAGGGACAAATCATCCCTACCCGGGAGCCCCATGAGAGGGTAGTTTTCATCCCCCACTTTGTCTGCGGGCTAGGATTTCCACTCCACCCCTTTGTTCGAGGACTCATGTTCTAGTATGGGCTAGATTTCCATGATCTGGCCCCAAATTCCTTCCTCACTATCTCGGAGTTCATTGTCGTGTGTGAGGCTTTCCTCCGCTTCCCTCCCCACTTCGGACTGTGGTTGAAGACCTTCAACGTGAAGCCGAAGGTGGTGGGCAGCGAGCACGCGGAGTGCGGAGGTGCCATGGTGAGCAAGATGTCCAACGTCCCGTGGGCCAAAGGCACCTTCGTGGATACCATCAAGGGGTGGCAGAAATTGTGGTTCTATGTCACAGAGCCCCGCGACGCTGCCTAGGACGCGGCTCCCGAATTCAAATCTGGGGCCCCAATGCGGCTTACCTCTTGGTAGGAGAAGGTCCTGGATTGGTCTTCGTCGGACGAGATGACAATGCTCCAGACGCGCATCAGGAGCATGATGGACAAGAATGTCAAGCTTGTCGATGTGTTTCAGGTGATGCTAGTCCGGCGGATCCTTCCATGCCAGAGCCGGGCTTGCCACCTGTGGGAGTTCGATCTGGCCGAGCACAAGACCATGCATCGGTTCTTTGGATCTACACACTAAGATATCTGGAAGGTGCTCTTCAAGGCCAATGAGACGTGGTCGAAGACCACCGAGGATCGTGGGCATGACCTAGCTCATCCCGCCAGTTCAGTATGTTTTCCATTGTTGCAAGGTGTATTCCTTACCTGCTTATTCAAGGAGGGTGTCCGAACTTCCCCATTTGTTTTTTCAGGATTGGACGAAGAAGGCGGAGCGGATTCATTGTTTGGCCCCGCTGCCCGAGGATCCAGCCATCCCACGTTTGACGAAGATGCTGGTTCCAGCACCCTACAAGGCACCGGAGAAGAAGGCCAAGAAGAATGCCAAGGGGACCAGAGGTGGCCTCCATCCCAAGGGTACTTCGGACGTGGCGTCCGAAGACACCGAAACTCACTCCGCCGCCGAAGAGGAGGAAGAGGAGGAAGAAAGCAACTTCCCCCTCCCCGAGGGGGAAGGAAAAGGGCGGCCTCCACAGATCTGGAGGCGGAGGCGTCCAAGAAGGGAAAGGCTTCCCTCACGGATAGCTCCATGTGGGACGTCGATAGCAGCCCAGAATGGCGCCCTCGAGATAAGCCCCTGCCGAATCGTGAGTATTCGAAGACCATGACGCATTCATATATCTGCCTCTTTTATTTCATAATTTTAACATGTCAAGTCATGCATTTGCAGTCCGGCTCGTTCCGCCCTTGAGCGATCCTCGTCTTCGGGGAACTCGCTGGACCCGAAGGTGATGGACAACGGGTCCCTTCCAACGGCCTCCTCTCCCAGGGCCATGGATGATACCAAGGTGTTGTCCTGAAGGATCCCCGGCCAAGGAGAGATGCGGGAGGCCTACAAGACGGCGCCAGAGGGTGAGACCTCGGCTGTCGGACACATGGGGGAGTAGATCCCCATGGAGACTGGCAATGGGGGCCATGTCCAATTCGGCCCCCAACCGAATATGGTCCTGGACACCAATACGGTTCCGGAATCCGGCAAGCAGCCTCCTTCATCAGAAGGAGGTGTGCCCATTCCGCCGGTGACCTCTGTCCAACCAAAGGCGCTAATTACTTTATTGGAAGCGCTGCAAAGCGCTTCCATCATAGAGGAACACCGTACCCTTATGGGTGCGGTGATTGAGAAGATTCAATCTGCAAAAAGCGGACTTACCGAAGCCCGCACAAGCCTTCTAACAGGCTTTGAGGTAAGCAATGTAACTTTGTGAAAAGAAAATCACAGTATAGATAGTATCCCCTGAGACTCTACTCGGTGTTCGGAAAGAAGAGCCGAATAGAGGATCGAATAGTTTTTCGCAGGAGATGAACCAGATATGTTTATGTGAATAAGCAAGTGTCGCTGTTGGCTGCGACTTCTCATGCTGCCGAAGTCTCCGGACTGAAGCAGAGGCTGGAGTAGACCGAGGAAGAGCTCAGTTGTGCGAAAAAGCAGCTGGAGGACAATCAAGGTATTCAATGTTTTTGTGTATATCCGGGAGGGATGAATGTTTGTGTGCTGACCACAGTGCCATGATATTTTCGTAGGGGTGGTGACCGAGGTAGAGGCCCTCAAGAAGGCGCTGGCCGAGGCCAAGGAGAAGGCTGCAAAGGAACGAGCCGCCGAAGAAAAGCATGAGGCCGGGATTGGTGAAGTCCAGCAGGAGCTCCAAGATGTCGTGAACAAATACGAGTCCTTGGAGCGCCAGAATGCGGACCAAGAGTCCGAACTCACGAGGGTCCACCAAAGTGCACAAGAGGCCCAGGACGAAGCCGAAGGCGCCTTCCAGGAAATCCAAGAGGCCAAGAAGATTGCGTCGGGTAAGGCTTTTATTATGCAAAGCAAGTATGTGAAGACAAGATATCTCTTACTGACCCGGATTTGGAGTTCTCCAAGGGCGTTTGTGGATTTTCCGTGCAGCGTTTCTGACGCTGCGGCATTCTTCCGAGCCGAAGAAGGGAGCGCAACAGAGAAGCTGTTCTGATCACAATACCTTGCGCCAGAACATCCGGTGCCTTTTAGCGACCAGCTAAAATTGCTGGTCGAGCTTCATAGGGTGGCCGAACTAGCCATGAAGGACTTAATAATCCGGCTGTGGCCTGCAGAAGCTATGCCTGGCAGCTACTTTGGACTCGTGAAGCGGCTGGTCCATGCCTGCCCTCGACTTGACGCTGTCAAGCGGTCGATCTGTATAGAAGGTGAGCGGATGCCCTTCGCCCGTGTCAAGATGCAATGGTCGAAGATGAATGCCGTCAAGCTCGCGACCGAAGGATCGCCCGAGGGAAAGGAGCACCGCATGCTCGCACCATATTTCGATGATGTCTTGGAGGGATCCCGTATTTTAGCGGAGCAATGTGCAAAGGACATTATTTTTGAATGTGTATATTCATGTTATCCTGTCCTCTAGTATTAAACAGAGCCGTTATGTAATATAATGCTTGTTTATTTGTTGAAGTTTTTACCTCCTGTGCGGCCGTTTTTATTAAATCTGAGGGTTGGCCAGTCGTTGGCTTCAGCCCCCACGTAGGTAGTACGGGGGTGTTCGGGATGAATCTAAACACTCTTTATCCCAACATTTGGTCCTTAAAGGATGTGTTTAGCGCTACGAACCAGGCAATCAGAGTATGTGGCTTTATCACCCTCACTTAGCCATAGGAGTTTGACAATAAAAATTTAGGTGCAGCCCCTAGTATCCGAACTAGGATGCTGTAAACACCTGGCCGGATAAGAACCGATTCATCGCACAATGCGGAAAAAATCGCTAAAGATTTGAAACCTCCGAAGAGCTGACTGGCTCACACCGCATCATGACAGTAAGTTTTCGGCTTTCTCTACTGAGGTGCTGATCCGGATAAACCAAGACACAGTCGCAGTAGTTCTCCCTTTACTATCCTAGCTGATATAGCAGAACGTAAGGTAGTAAGCACAGGAGCTGGGCAACCCAACTATTGACCAAAGACATGATTCGGAGCCGATGCATATAATGCTAAATTCGGGGTGACGAACTGTACTGTAAAAAGTGTTTGGACTTTGTTGCCGTGTTATGGGGTACAATGAAGCCCCTGGCGGATTAAAGCGTACCAAAGTGTACGGTTGCAATTTCATAAAATTATCAAAAGAGCAAACTAGTGCCACATAAGTTGAGATATGGACTGTTTCCATTATAGTTTGATTAATACATCAAAGCGTATTTTGTACAAATGGTGCGATAAGGAACATCAACTATTTAACATGCCAAGACCAAGGGGGAGCTGCGTACGGGTCCTGAAAGCAGGTAGAAAGATCTTTGAGAAGAACATCTAGATATTGCCCCCCGCGTCTGTGCTTCTTGCCCCCTTGGTGTGTCCATCCATCGAAAGGACCGATTATGAGGCCGTCAAGAGGGGCCTATAGAGAAGAAACCTGAAGAGGAGAAAAAAAGAAAGTAAAAAGTGAAATTATGTGTGTCCAGGGTAGGTCGAGCCATATTATGGATCACAATCTAGTTATGCCTCCATCTATTCCTATAGTATTTTGAGTGCGTAGTTATGTACGCACTACGCGAACGCCGCCACTTGGCGGGGTCTGGGACGGAGGCCGAATTGCTAGTTGAGCTCTTGACGAGCTGGGCTGTCCTGGCGCAGGGTAGTCCGGACTCGTTTGACAGTGTCCAGGAGTATGGCTGCTGAATTAAGGTTCTTCTTGTGGAGGCCGCTCTCTACCTCTGCTGCCAGGGCAGCGGTGTGCTCCTCGGTGCGGAGGGAGCACTCCGTATTTCCATTGACTGTTATGACACCACGTGTCCGGGCATCTTGATCTTGAGATAAGCATAGTGTGGCACCACATTGAATCGGGCAAACGCAGTTCGTCCGAGCAGTGCATGATAGCCGTTGTAGAAGGGGACGATATCGAAGATTAACTCCTCGCTTCGGAAGTTGTCCGGGGATCCGAAGACAACCTCCAATGTGATTGAGCCCGAGCAGCGGTCCTCTACACCTGAAATTACTCCTTTAAAGGTAGTTTTGGTGGGCTTGATCCTTGATGGATCGATGCCCATTTTGCACACTGTATCCTGGTAGAGCAGGTTGAGGCTGCTGCCGCCGTCCATGGGGACTCGTGTGAGGTGAAATCCATCAATTATTGGGTCGAGGACCAGTGCGGCTGACCCGCCATGACGGATACTGGTCGTATGGTCCCTACGATCGAAGGTGATCGGGCATGACGACCATGCGTTGAATTTTGGGGTGACTGGCTCTATCGCATAGATGTCCCTGAGCGTGCGCTTGCGCTCCTTCTTGGTGATATGGGTAGTGTATATCATGTTCATTGTTTTGATTTGAGGGGGAAACTTCTTCTGTCCCCCTGTGTTCGGTGGACGGGGCTCCTCGTCATCGTTCTCGCTTTACGACCCCTTCTCCTTATCTTTGGCATTTAATTTGCCGGCCTGTTTGAAGACCCAACAACTCCTGTGGGTATGATTGGCTAGTTTATCAGGGGTGCCATGGATCTGACATGGGCGATCGAGTATGCGGTCCAGGCTGGAAGGGCCTTGATTATTTCTTTTATATGGCTTTTTCCGCTGTCCGGACTTGGAGCCACTGAATCCGGCGTGGACCGCCATGTCATCGGTATGATCACCGTTGCTTCGACGCTTGTGTTTGTTGCGTCGGGGCTTGCCGTTGCTATTTCTGGCTTTCGAAGTGCCAGGTTCGCTTGTGTTGTTATTGCCATGGGCTAGCCAGCTATCTTCGCCCGCGCAAAAGCGGGTCATAAGTGCCGTGAGGGCCGCCATGGACTTCGGCTTTTCTTGGCCGAGGTGTCGGGCGAGCCATTCGTCTCGGATGCTATGTTGAAATTCCGCTAGAGCTTCGGCATCCGGACAGTGGACGATCTGGTTCTTTTTGGTTAAGAATAAGTCCAGAATTTCCTGGCTGCTCTCCGGGCTGTTGGATTATGTGACTTATGTCATCGGCATCCGGATGTCTAACATATGTACCTTGGAAGTTGTCAAAGAAGGCTTCTTCCAAGTCCTCCCAGCTGCCAATGGAGTTTCCAAGCAGGCTGTTCAACCAGTGTTGGGCTGGCCCCTTGAGTTTTAGGGGGAGGTATTTGATGGCATGAAGATCATCGCCGCACACCATGTGAATATGGAGGATAAAGTCTTCAATCCATACCGCATGATCTGTGGTTCCATCATATGATTCAATATTCACGGGTTTGAACCCTTCTGGGAATTCATCTTCCATTACTTCATCAGTGAAGCAGAGGGGGTGTGCGGTGCCTCTATATCGGGCCAGGTCGTGACGTATTTCGGGTGGAGTCCGTTTGCGATTTTTGGCTCGGATGTAACTGTGCTTACCATGTTTGGCTCGATAGCCGTCGTCGCGCATCGGGGCACGCCCCCGTGATCCATAGATCGATCTGGCCGGACTTGCTTTATTCTTCAGGCCCTGCCGGAGATCGTATGTGTATCCTTGAGAAGTTTCGTCTCTATCTTTATGGCGAGGTGGTACGGGCTAGTGTTCGGCTTGGGTTGCCGCTTTGTCCCGACCACGTGGTGGTCGGTCAGCCGCATTGTGCGCTGATGGCACGGGCTCCAACGCCTCATCATCGAATTGAGGTAGTAATTTGCCCTTCGGGTAACTTTTGAGTGGTCGCTTGAGGCTGTACTCCTCGGCTTCTAGCATGTTAGTCCATCTATCATTGAGCAGATCTTGATCAGCTTGAAGCTGTTGCTGCTTCTTTTTCAGTCTCCTTGCAGTGTCTATTAGCTGGTGCTTGAAGCGCTCCTACTCGAGAGGTTCCTCAAGCACGATGAAATCCTCGTTGCGAAGGCTCACCTCATCCTCGGAGAGTGGAAGATAATTGCTGTCCTCCGAGTCTTCGTGCGCGGCCTGTTCATCAGGGATGACTCGCCCATCTTCCTGTTCATCTTGTTTGGAAGTTGCCTCAACGGGGTCTTCATTGTCTTTGGCACCATCCGGAGTGTTATCTTCTCCTGTGCTGGTGTTGTTGTCTTTGCTGCGGCGTGATTTAGGGCGGCACCGCTGACGCTGGCGTTTTGGTTGTATCTCAGGAGGTTTATCCTCAACTGGATCGTCCTTGTCATCGCCATTATTCTCTTTTGGTGCATGTACCATGTATACATCGTATGAGGATGTGGCCGTCCATCGTCCGGCGAATGGTGGGTTTTCGGCCTGCTCCTCTCCAACATCTTCGCCCATACCGTCGATGTCTTCTGAGCCGTAATCGAGCATGTCGGTTAAGTCTTCAACAATGGCTATTAAGTGGGTGGGGGGTGGGAAGCGGAATTCTCCATCGTTAGCCTCCAGTTCAAACTGGATATAATTCGGTGGAGAGTCCCCCGCTAAGGAGAGTGTTTTTAATGAGTTTAGCACGTCGCCTAAAGGCAAGTGCAGAAAGATGTCCGCGGAGCTGAATTCGTCGATCGATGCCTGATCAAGCTCGTCATGCGCGGATGCACATGGTTCGGAACTTGTAGCCGGAAACGGGTCCGAGGTTTTGGTGACACGGATCCCACTCCAGCTTGGGTTGGTGTGCGGCTCTGACGTCGCTGAGTCTGCGGTTTCCATGGAGGGGTTGAGCCTCCCGTCCTCGGATAGCGCAATCTGCTCCAGATCTAGGGCCAGAGCAGTTACAGGCGCTATCCCCTAGGCATGGTACGATGATAGATTTAAGTCATGTTCATCGTGGCGACAGGGAGCGGCTGCCGTGGTCTCGAATCCGTCGAAGATCAAGTCTCCGCGGATATCCGCGATGTAGTTCAGGCTTCCGAATCTGACCTGTCGGCCAGGGGCGTAGCTATCGACCTGCTCTACATGGCCACGCGAGTTGGCCCGCAGTGCGAAGCTGCCAAATACGAAGATCTGTGCGGGGAGGAAGGTTTCTCCCTGGACAACATTGTTGTAGACGATTGACAGGGCCATCGAACCTCCTGACGACGAGACAACAGAACGCTCAATGAAAGCACCAATGTCGGTGTCAAAACCGGTGGATCTCGGGTAGGGGGTCTCGAACTATGCATCTGAGGTTGATGGTAACAGGAGACAAGGAACACAATGTTTACCCAGGTTCGGGCCCTCTCGATGGAGGTAAAACCCGATGTCCTGCTACATTAATATTGATGAGTATGGGGGTTACAAGAGTTGATCTACCATGAGATCGTAATGGCTAAAACCCTAGAAGTCAAGCCTATTTGATTATGATTGTCCCTATGAACTAAACCCTCCGGTTTATATAGACACCGGAGAGGACTAGGGTTGTACAAATTCGGTTATAGAGAAAGGAAGCTTCATATCCGAATGCCAAGCTTGCCATCCACGCCAAGGAGAGTCCCATCCGGACACGGGTGAGAGTCTTTGGTCTTGTATCTTCGTAGCCCATCAGTCCGGCCCATGTCCAACAGGCCGGACGCCCGAGGACCCCTTAGTCCACGACTCCCTCACCTCCCACAAGGGGAGAGCCTCCTAGCGGCTGCCCGGAGTTGTGGTGGATGATGATGGTTGAAGCAGATGGCTAGGGTTGGAGGTATTCATATAAGAGGCGTTCTCTGGTCTCCTCCGTTGATGTGAATCCTCCTCCTCCATCCAAGGGCTCTAGATGAGCCTTATCCTCTTCCAATCCCTTCATTAAGAGCAAAGGGTCCCATGGGAACAATTGGGAACACAATCGGTGAAGAATCCCATCTGGAAGGGCAACTTTCAGAGTTGTCTGCATGTCAAACGACCACCGAAACGACCGCGTGTGGTCATTCGGAATGCCATCTTTCACCCTGTCCTCCTCCGATTTAACGGTCGTCATTTCTTCATACGAACTCAGAATTTGCCTTCTCGGGCTCGTTGGATTCGTATGAACAACGTCAAACCATTTTTGGTCTTAGATCTTGATTTTGAGAACTTTAAAGAAATGAATTTATCCTACCTTTGAAATGGCTAAGTCTAACCCCTGGCTGACTCCGTATTGAACCCATCCTTGGTCCTTTCATCGTGCTTGGTCCTAGGTTGCTCCAAAACACCTATAGACACAAGAAAATAAGAAAAACTAATAAAAACCAAATAAAACACTAAAACATGCAACAAATGAGCTCTAAAAATGCGTAAAATATAGAGCCATCATGAATCCAATGCTGAAAATTCTTATGAATACCAAAAAACCCGAAAGTGGACCTACATGAGTTTTCCCGACGCCTTAAGCCTTTGTTCCAAAGCGATCTCATTCAGAGCCCTATTCCACCACCCTGCCGGAGGGGGGAAGTCATCACCAGAGGCCATCTTTGTCATCTCTGCTGCTTCCATGATGAGGCAGGAGTAGTTCACCCTCGGGGATGAGGGTATGTACTTGTAGCTATGTGTTTGATCTCTCTCTCTCTCATGATCTTGATAGGGCATGATCTTGATGTACTATGAGCTTTGTTAATATAGTTGGATCATATGGTGTTCTTACATCTCTATCTTGTTCTGATGAATTGAGTCTTTCTCTTTGAGATTTCATTGTTATCAGATTGAATATTTGGATTTGAGATCACTTGATGTATGACTTGCATGTGGATACCTGTGGTGAAAATGGAGTATTATATTGAATCACTTTGTAATCAATTTGTGGATTCCCATGGTGACATTGGGGTAATCTAGGCACATAGGTTGATACACATTTTCATCCTACTTTCTATGATAGAAACTTTGGGGTAACTTTTGAAATTCTTTGTGTTGGCTGAATATTACGAATCTTAAATTGTTTGATGCATATCGAATAATTGATTCACTGATACTTGTTGTGACATTGGAATATCTAGGTGACATTAAAGTTGATTGATAAGTATCATATGGTGTTATTGTAGTATGAACTCTAGGGCTGTTTGTGACACTTATAGGGATGGATCAATAGATTGATCAGAAAGATAACTTTGAGGTGGTTCGCTACCTACAACAATTTCATCTTATATTCTCTACTATTGATAAGAATTTTGGAGTGATTCTTTGTCACACGTTGAGGGATTGTTCTATGATTCATTGTGTTAGCACTGTTGAGAGATTGCACTAGTGAAAGTATGAACCCTAGGCCTTGTTTCCAAGCATTGGATTACCATTTGCACTCAATTTTGTTACTTGCTACCTTACTATTTTTATTATTTCAAATTACAAAAACCTATATCTACTATCCATACTACACTTGTATCACCATCTCTTCGCTGAACTAGTGCACCTATACAATTTACCATTTTATTGGGTGTGTTTAGGACACAAGAGATTTATTGTATTCGATTGCAGGATTGTTTGAGAGGGACCATCTTCATCCTACACCTCCCACGAATTGATAAACCTTAGGCCATCCACTTGAGGGAAATTTGCTGTCATCCTACAAAACTCTGCGCTTGGAGGCCCAATAGAGTCTACAAAAAGAAAAGTTGCATAGTAGACATCACAACTTATGATAATTAAGGGTTTACCCTATGAACGCGAACTCTCTAAGGGTTCTCTTTAACTCCCCTACCAATTGCAAAGGTCAGGAGCAAGGTCTTTTACTGTCACCTCGAATTATCTTCACATCCTAGCCCTTTACGACAATACAGATATACTTCATGGCTAAAAGTCACAAATGTTGAGTGGGGCCTCTTCACAACATTCACAAAGTTATTAAACTAAGCATTCAATAGAGGATATCACATCTAAAATAACAATTTAGATCTTACCAAGGTTCATCCATATGTCTGAGAACTAGGGATCCACTCACACATCGGGACAATGAACATCATAACAAGGGTGATGGCAAACATGGATGGATGATACACTACAAAAAAGACACATCCTTGACATTTTGGGCCGAGCAATTTTTTTCTATCATGCTTATGACACTTCTATGATGATAATTGTGACAAAACCCAGTATCATCATAGATGTGGTTGGCTCCTACTTCTATGACAAAAGATCATGACAGAAAATGGGCTTTTCATCCTGGGCGGGCCGGAGACGCACCTGCATGACATTCTTTGGGCCGTCCATGATGGAGAAAATTGTGGTAGAAGAAAGGGCGAGGAAAATATCGGGGAGTTCCCGGTTACGGTGGGTGGTCGAGGTTGAGAGATGCAGTGTGGTTTGCACGTTTCTCTCATACGCGCGCATGGTGCGAGCCATGTCGCTAACAGAACCCGAGCAATCTCCTGCTACTACCTACTGTAGCTGATCGATCCCTTCACTCCTAACTGAACCCGACCGAGACTCATTCACTGCTAACTAAACCCGATCGATCGCTGCTGCTGCATGCTTACTGAAGCCGACCGAACCCCCGTGCAAGACGTAGCTAGCCGGTTGGATTGCCCTTGGATGAACAGTGCCCATTGCTGCCGCGCACGCGATACGTAGAATGAGTCGAGACGTGATGTGAGTCGAGCCGGTTGGGTTGGCTCTGGATGAAAAGTTCCAGGTGGGGGTTGGATGAACAGGACCTCGGCCGTGTGTAGGCGGTTGCCTCTGGATGAACATAACCTCGTGGTATATAGTACGCAGTTGCCACTGGATGAACAGGAGCCCAAAGTGGCCGCGCACACCCCAGCCAGTTGGGGGTGGATGAAAAGGACCCCGTGGAGGGTGGTTGAACTGATGTCGGTGGAGGCTGGATGAACAATGTCAGGTGGAGGTTGGAGACGGTGGATGAACAGTAGCGGGTGGAGGCTGGAGGAGTCGATGGTGGATGAACAGTAGCCCGTGGAGTCCCATTTTGCGGTACGCCACACCCCTCCTGATGAACAGGACCCCGTTTCGACTGTAGGCGCTCCAACACAAGTCCATTTCCTCCATTTTGTGGTACACCACACCCCTCCCGATCAACATGACCTTGTTTCGACCGTAGGAGCTCGAATAGAAGTCCATTTCCACCGTTTTGCGGTACGCCAGACTCTTCCCGATGAACATGACCCGTTTCGACTGTACACGGTCGAACAGAAGGCTCGTTTCCTTCGTTCTGCGGTATGCCAGACCTCGTTTCGGCTGTTCCGTCAAAGGCGGTTGGCTCCCGATGAATAGGATGCATTCTGACCTAGTGGCTTCTCTCTCGATGAACAAGACGCGTTCCGACCAAGTCACTTGGCTCTCGGTGAAGATGACGTTGTTTCCTCCGTTCCGACCCATCCGGTTAGCTGCTGATGAACATGATGACATTGCTGCCGTTCGTTGCCTCTCCATGTACACGAGTCCTGGCTGTACTTATGCGTGTGTACGCGTTCGAGACCCCGCCCTTATGTACGTACGTAGCCGTATTTAATTTCTTGAAGCATGGTTGTACGTACGTGTACACGATATATATAGACGGGACTGTGTGACATGCTATGTGCACGCCTATACTACAACACACACATCTCCTTACTCGGACACGGTTCATCGCTGCGAAGAGACCGATCGACCAGTATATACATACACATTCGCGACCATACAAACAACCCGACATACGGTTCGACCCGGTGGGTTCCAGCTGTCGTGAAGGATAAGGAGGCACTTCCTTCCGTGCGAAGATATAGCTGGTGTGTCTCAGCTGTTAGGGAAAGAATCATTTTTTGCCCATAATATGGACGCACTTCCTTGCATACAAAGATGTAGCTGGTGGGTCCCAGCTGTCAGGGGGGAAACATTTTTTTCGAGGCCCTTCCGATAGGTCCCGCTGACACGTGGAGGAATCATTATTTTATGTGTAATAAGGAGACACTTCCTTGCTGCGGTCGTGGACCCAGCTGTCAGCCTCTCCATGTATAGTCCTCTTCTAATGGAAGTCGTTCCTTGACCACGTTGACCACGCCGCGCCGAGAGCACCACGGCGGTGGACGACAGTGATGCCTAAGATAGGAACGATTTGGAGTCATGGAACAAGGGGCACTCGAGTCCCTGGCGGAGGGGGTACGAGGGACTGGTTCGGCTGCCGGGTGAGGCTGCCTTCGCCGGAGAATAACAGAAGGTGTGGGTGCGTACAGGTATGACCTGGCCACCGTTGGGAGTAGGGTGGGGCGGCGAGGCCTGCGTGGCAGGACAACCGACCATGGGAGGCAGATGCAGGCGCTCCAGCTGGCGATGGTTTTGGCGGCTAGAGCAAGAGCAACTAGATCAGAGATTGAAGAAGCAGGATCGCCGTTGGATGTCAATCCAACGACTACAGATGTTAGAATAGTTTGTTGACTTTTTGTTTTAGACCATTAAATCATTTTGTTCACTAAATGGGCAACACCTTGCGCAGGCTTCGTCTAGTGGGCCATCAAAGTCAAGTTCGAAAGATGTGGCAGAATGCAGCCCATTTATTTAGGTTTTACAACCCATTTAATTTTGTTTGCCAATACATCTATTTCCTGGGCTTTGACTCAAAAAATAATCTATTTCCTGGGCTGGGTAAAAATAATAATAACTAATTTACTATTTATGATAATTGTTTCTAAAAAAAATACTATTTATGATAATTTACAGCACATTTGATTATTTATTTGAATGCACCTATTTACTAAGCTGGGTCAAAAATAATATTGCGTACATGCCACGCATTTATCATTTCTGATAATTTACAAGCCATTTTATTTTAGTAGAAATGGACCCATTTTGTGGGATGGGTGAAAAACAATGATGGTCTGGACTGAGCATTTCATATAAAAATAATATTGAGATGCAAATATTATTAAAAAATTAAGTTGGGCTTGGTAGTCGTATTATATAAAAAATGAACTAGGATGTGCATTTTATTAAAAAAACATAGGCTAGGCTGCGCTTATTTTAGGATATTGTGTACAACCGTCGGCCCAGTTGCATTGCTGATGTTCAAAAAAGGCATGTGTAATACAATACAACTTTACATGGCTACTCAGCCCACATTCATCAACGCGAAGAAGGCCCAAACAAGGCTCATGTACAACTTTTTGAGGTCACTGAGCTCAACTAATAACTTAAGAAAAAAGTTAGAGTACAATGGAACCTAATTAAAAGCTAACACGAGCGAAGAAATAATTCAACGGGTCCCACTTGTGAGTGTGTGTGTGTGAGAGGGACCCATCGGTCCATGCTCGTAAATACACCGTTCAGCCATATGCATTGCTGATGCTCAGTAAAAACTTATATAGTTGACACAATCATATAGAACATCATAGCACACAAAACTTGCATACAAAAATTTGACGCAGGTGACACAATCATGGTGGAAGTAGTGGATCGCTATGGGTAGGGCTATGTTGAAACCAACGAACTCGTACATAACGGGTCAACGTCTTTATCAATGACGGGGAAATATCTTGAATGTTGTGCAAAAAAAAACAGACAGATAACACAATAAGTTCTGCTAGCACATTAAGTTGACGTACAACCCTTTCTAAAAAAGTTCAGGTACAAAAATAGAACATGTAACATTCAAATGTAATGGCACATCAGTGCTTCACACCGATAGCTTAGATTTAACTAGTATATGAGAAGATTCAGTTGTTACCTCAAATTAGAGCACATCCAGGCAGCCATCCCTGCCTCTTCTCCCAAAGAAGCAGTGGCCTCCACCATGTGATGGAGTAGGCTTGCTACCTCTTGAGCATGCGTTGGTTTTCCCTTGAAGAGGAAAGGGCGATGGAGCAAAGTAGCATCAGTATTTCCCTCATTTTTTGAGAACCAAGGTATCAATCTGGTAGGAGATAACACGCAAGTCACCTAGTACCTGCACAAACAATCAAGAACCTTGCAACCAACGCGATAAAGGGGTTCTCAATCCCTTCACGGTCACTCGCAAAAGTGAGATCTGATAAAGATGGTAAGATAAATATTTTTGGTATTTTTATTGTATAGATTGGAAAGTAAAGGTTGCAAAATAGTAAAGGAGATGCAATGTAAATAAAAAGAGATGCAATACAATAAGAAAGAGACCCGGGGGCCATAGGTTTCACTAGTGGCTTCTCTCATGATAGCATGTGTTACGGTGGGTGAAAAAATTACTGCCGAGCAATTGATAGAAGAGCGCATAGTTATGGGAATATCTAGGCAATGATCATGAATATAGGAATCACGTCCGTGTTAAGTAGAACGAAATGATTCTGCATCTACTACTATTACTCCACACATCGACCGCTATCAAGCATGCATCTAGAGTATTAAGTTCATAAGAACAGAGTAATGCATTAAGCAAGATGACATGATGTAGAGGGATAAACTCAAGCAATATGATATAAACCCCATCTTTTTATCCTCGATGGTAACAATGCAATACGTGCCTTGCTGCCCCTACTGTCACTGGGAAAGGACACCGCAAGATTGAACCCAAAGTTAAGCACTTCTCCCCTTGCAAGAAAGATCAATCTAGTAGGCCAAACTAAACCGATAATTTGAAGAGACTTGCAAAGATATCAAATCATGCATATAAGAATTCAAAGAAGATCCAAATATTATTCATAGATAAACTTGATCATAAATCCACAATTCATCGGATCTCGGCAAACATGCCGCAAAAAGTATTGCATCGAATAGATCTCCAAGAACATCAAAGAGAACTTTGTATTGAGAACCAAAGAGAGAGAGAAGAAGCCATCTAGCTAATAACTATGGACCCGAAGGTCTGTGGTAAAATACTCACACATCATCGAAGAGGCAATGGTGTTGATGTAGAAGCCCTCCGTGATCGATTCCCCCTCCGACAGATCGCCGAAAAAGGCCCCAGATGGGATCTCATGGGTAGAGAAGGTTGCGGTGGTGGAAAAGTGGTTTCGTGGCTCCCCCTAATGTTTTTAGGGTATAAGAGTATATATAGGCGAAAGAAGTACGTCGGTGGAGCTCTGTGTGTGCCACGAGGGTGGGGGTGCGCCTACCCCCCTTGGCGCGCCGTCCTGCCTCGTGGCCGCCTCACAGACTTCTAGACTTCTAGTCCAAGTCTCTTGGATTGCGTTTGTTCCAAGAAGGATCCTCGTGAAGGTTTCGTTCCGTTTGATATTCCTTTTCTGTGAAACACTAAAATAGGCAAAAAAACAGAAACTGGCACTGGGCCTTCGGGTAATAGGTTAGTCCCAAAAATAATATAAAAGAGCATATTAAAACCCATTAAACATCCAAAACAGATAATATAACAACATGGAACAATCAGAAATTATAGATACGTTGGAGACGTATCAAGCATCCCCAAGCTTAATTCTGCTCGTCCTCGAGTAGGTAAATGATAAAAACAGAATTTTCGATGTGGAATGCTACCTAACATAACTTTCAATGCAATTTTCTTAATTGTGGCATGAATGTTCAGATCCGAAATATCCAAGGCAAAAGTTTAATATTGACATAAAAATAATAATACTTCAAGCATACTAACCAGGCAATTATGTCTTCTCAAAATAACATAGCCAAAGAAAGCTCATCGCTACAAAATCATATAGTTTGGTTATGCTTCATTTTCGTCACACAAAATGCTCAAATCATGCACAACCCTGATGACAAGACAAGCAATTGTTTCATACTTTAGTATTCTCAAACCTTTTCAACTTTCATGCAATATATGAGCGCGAGCCATGGACACATCACTATAGGTGGAATAGAATGGTAGTTGTGGATAAGACAAAAAGGAGGAATATAGTCTCACATCAACTAGGCGTATCAATGGGCAATGCAGATGCCCATCAATAGATATCAATGTGAGTGAGTAGGGATTGCCATGCAACGGATGCACTAGAGCTATAAGTGTATGAAAGCTCAACAAAAGTAACTAAGTGGGTGTGCATCCAACTTCCTTGCTCACGAAGACCTAGGGCAATTTGAGGAAGCCCATCATTGGAATATACAAGCCATGTTCTATAATGAAAAATTCCCACTATTATATGAAAGTGACAACATAAGAGACTCTCTATCGTGAAGATCATGGTGCTACTTTGAAGCACAAGTGTGGAAAAATAATAGTAACATTGCCCCGTCTCTCTTTCTCTCTCATTTTTTTGTTTGGGCCTTCTCCTTTTTATGGCCTCTTTTTTTCATCTAGAGTCTCATCCCGACTTGTGGGGGAATCATAGTCTCCATCACCCTTTCCTCACATGGGACAATGATCTAATAATGAAGATCATCACACTTTTTTTACTTACAACTCAAGAATTACAACTCGATACTTAGAACAAAATATGACTCTATGTAAATGCCTCTGGCGGTGTACCAGGATGTGCAATGAATCAAGAGTGACATGTATGAAAAATCATGAATGGTGGCCATGCCACAAATGCGATGTCAACTACATGATCATGCAAAGCAATATGAGTATGATGAAGCGTGTCATAATAAATGGAACAGTAGAAAGTTGCATGACAATATATATCGGAATGGCTATGGAAATGCCATAATAGGTAGGTATGGTGGCTATTTTGAGGAAGGTAAATCATGGGTTTATGGTACCGGCGAAAGTTGCGCGGCACAAGAGAGGCTAGCAATGGTGAAAGGGTGAGAGTGCGTATAATCCATGGACTCAACATTAGTCATAAAGAACTCACATACTTATTGCAAAAATCTACAAGTCATCAAAACCAAGCACTACACGCATGCTTCTACGGGGATAGATTGGTAGGAAAAGACCATCACTTGTCCCCGACCGCCACTCATAAGGAAGGCAATCAAAGAAACACCTCATGCTTCAAATTTGTCACACAACGGTTACCATATGTGCATGCTATGGAACTTGCAAATCTCAACACAAGTATTTCTCAATTTCACAATTACTCAACTAGCACGACTCTAATATCACCATCTTCATATCTCAAAACAATAGTCAAGTATCAAACTTCTCATAGTATTCAATGCACTTTATATGAAAGTTTTTATTATACCCATCTTGAATGCCCATCATATTATGACTATTTTTATAACCAAAGAAAATTACCATGATGTTCTAAAAGACTCTCAAAATAATATAAGTGAAGCATGAGAGATCATTAATTTCTATAAAATAAAACCACCACCGTGCTCTAAAAAGATATAAGTGAAGCACTAGAGCAAAATTATCTAGCTCAAAAGATATAAGTGAAGCACATAGAGTATTCTAATAAATTACGATTCATGTGTGTCTCTCCCAAAAGGTGTGTACAGCAAGGATGATTGTGGTAAACTAAAAATCAAAGACTCAAATCATACAAGACGCTCCAAGCAAAACACATATCATGTGGTGAATAAAAATATAGCCTCAAGTAAAGTTACCGATAGACGAAGACGAAAGAGGGGATGCCTTCTGGGGCATCCCCAAGCTTAGGATTTTTGTTGTCCTTCAATTTTACCTTGGGGTGCCTTGGGCATCCCAAATCTTAGGCTCTTGCCACTCCTTATTCCAAAATCCATCAAATCTTTACCCAAAAACTTGAAAACTTCACAACACAAAAACTTAATAGAAAATCTCATGAGCTCCGTTAGTATAAGAAAACAAACCACCACTTTAATGTACTGTAATTAACTCATTCTTTATTTATATTGGTGTGAAACCTACTGTATTCCAACTTCTCTATGATTCATACCCCCCGATACTACCCATATATTCATCAAAGTAAGCAAACAACACACGAAAAACAAAATTTGTCAAAACAGAATTGTTTGTAGAAATCTGGAGGTTTCAAATACTTTTGTATATCCAAATATTCCGAAAAATTAGGACGGCCTAAATAATTTGTATATTGATCTACTGTAGTTGTAATTGGTATTTTATCGCTCCCTGGTAAAAAACTAAAATTATTTTCGTGAGTGCATACTTTCTGTTTTTATCAGCAAGATCAAACAACAATCACTCAAGAAGATCCTAAAGGCTTTACTTGGCACAAACACTAATTAAAACATAAAAATCACAATAATAACATATTCTAGATAAATTATTTATTACTAAACAGGAACAAAAAGTAAAGAACATAAATAAAATTGGGTTGCGTCCCAAAAGCGCTGTCATTTAACGCCCCTAGCTAGGCATTGAGATTTCAATGATGCTCACATGAAAGACAAGAATTGAAGCACAAAGAGAGCATCATAAAACATATGAAAAACAAGTTTAAGTCTAACATGCTTCCTAAGCATAGGGATTTCATAAGCAAACAAATTATCAAGACAAGCAAAAACCACCATATGCAAGGAAGAAGAAAGAAACAATAGCAATCTCAACCTAACGAGAGGTAATTTTGTAACATGAAAATTTCTACAACCATATTTTCCTCTCTCATAATAATTACATGTAGGATCAAAATCAATTTAAACAATATATCTATCACATAAAATTTTCTCTTCGTGATCCACATGCATGCAAAGTTGACACTCTTCCGAAATAGTGGGTTTATCATAAAATAAAGTCATGACCTCTCCGAACCCACTTTTATCAAAAACTTCATAAAATTGAACATTATCCAAATATGTGTTGGGGAACATAGCACAAATTCAAAATTTTCCTACGTGTCACCAAGATCTATCTATGGAGTCATCTAGCAACGAGGGAGGAGTGGATCTACATACCCTTGTAGATCGCGCGCGGAAGCGTTCAAGAGAACGGGGTTGATGGAGTCGTACTCGTCGTGATCCAAATCACCGATGATCCTAGCGCCGAACGGACGGCACCTCCGCGTTCAACACACGTATGGAGCAGCAACGTCTCCTCCTTCTTGATCCAGCAAGGGGGAGGAGAGGTTGATGGAGATCCAGCAGCACGACGGCATGGTGGTGGATGTAGCGGGATTCCAACAGGGCTTCGCCAAGCACTGTGGGAGGAGGGAGATGTGTCATGGGAAGGAGAGGGAGGCGCCAGGGCTTAGGTATGGTTGCCCTCCCTTCCCCCCACTATATATAGGGCCAAGGGAGAGGGGGGAGGCGCAGCCTTGGCCCTTCCTCCAAGGAAAGGTGCGGCCAGGGAGGAGTCCCTCCTCCCCAAGGCACCTCGGAGGTGCCTTCCCCCTTTAGGACTCTTCCTTTCCCTTGATTCTTGGCGCATGGGCCTCTTGGGGCTGGTGCCCTTGGCCCATATAGGCCAAGGCGCACCCCCTACAGCCCATGTGTCCCCCCGGGGCAGGTGGCCCCACCCGGTGGACCCCCGGGACCCTTCCGGTGGTCCCGGTACAATACCGGTGACCCCGAAACTTGTCCCGGTGGCCGAAATAGCACTTCTTATATATAATTCTTTACCTCCGGACCATTCCGGAACTCCTCGTGACATCCGGGATCTCATCCGGGACTCCGAACAACTTTCGGGTTACCGCATACTAATATCTCTATAACCCTAGAGTCACCGAACCTTAAGTGTGTAGACCCTACGGGTTCGGGAGACATGCAGACATGACCGAGATGACTCTCCGGTCAATAACCAACAGCGGGATCTGGATACCCATGTTGGCTCCCACATGTTCCACGATGATCTCATCGGATGAACCACGATGTCAAGGACTTAATCAATCCCGTATACAATTCCCCTTTGTCTATCGGTACGATACTTGCCCGAGATTCGATCGTCGGTATCCCGATACCTTGTTCAATCTCGTTACCGGCAAGTCTCTTTACTCGTTCCATAACACATCATCCCGTGATCAACTCCTTGGTCACATTGTGCACATTATGATGATGTCCTACCGAGTGGGCCCAGAGATACCTCTCCATTTACACGGAGTGACAAATCCCAGTCTCGATTCGTGCCAACCCAACAGACACTTTCGGAGATACCTGTAATGTACCTTTATAGCCACCCAATTATGTTGTGACGTTTGGCACACCCAAAGCACTCTTACGGTATCCGGGAGTTGCACAATCTCATGGTCTAAGGAAATGATACTTGACATTAGAAAAGCTTTAGCATACGAACTACATGATCTTTGTGCTAGGCTTAGGATTGGGTCTTGTCCATCACATCATTCTCCTAATGATGTGATCCCGTTATCAATGACATCCAATGTCCATGGTCAGGAAACCGTAACCATCTATTGATCAACGAGCTAGTCAACTAGAGGCTTACTAGGGACATGGTGTTGTCTATGTATCCACACATGTATCTGAGTTTCCTATCAATACAATTCTAGCATGGATAATAAACAATTATCATGAACAAGGAAATATAATACTAACTAATTTATTATTGCCTCTAGGGCATATTTCCAACAGTCTCCCACTTGCACTAGAGTCAATAATCCAGTTCACATCGATATGTGATTAACACTCAAGGTCACATCCCCATGTGACTAACACCCAAAGAGTTTACTAGAGTCAATAATCTAGTTCACATTACCATGTGATTAACACTCGATGAGTTCTGGGTTTGATCATGTTATGCTTGTGAGAGATGTTATAGTCAACGGGTCTGAATCTTTCAGATCCGTATGTACTTCGCAAATCTCTATGTCATCTTGTAGATGCAGCTACTATGCTATATTTGGAGCTATTCCAAATAACTATTCTACTATACGAATCCAGTCTACTACTCAGAATAATCTGGATTAGTGTCAAAGTTTGCATCGGCGTAACCCTTTACGACGAACTCTTTTACCACCTCCATAATCGAGAAAATTCCTTAGTCCACTAGTTACTAAGGATAACTTTGACCGCTGTCCTTGATCCATTCTTGGATCACTCTTGTACCCCTTGACTAACTCATGGCAAGGCACACTTCAGGTGCGGTACATAGCATAGCATACTGTAGAGAGCCTATGATAAAAGCATAGGGGACGACCTTCGTCCTACCTCTTTCTTCTACCGTGGTCGAGCTTTAAGTCTTAACTTCATACCTTACAACTCAGGCAAGAACTCCTTCTTTGACTGATCCATCTTGAACACCTTCAAGATCATGTCAAGGTATGTGCTCATTTGAAAGTACCATTAAGCGTTTTGATCTATCCTTATAGATCTTGATGCTCAATGTTCAAGTAGCTTAATCCAGGCTTTCCATTGAAAACACTTTTCAAATAGCTCTGCATGCTTTCTAGAAATTCTACATCAATTCTGATCCATAATATGTCAACAACATATACTCATCAGAAATTCTATAGTGCTCCCACTCACTTCTTTGGAAATACAAGTTTCTCATAAACTTTGTATAAACCCAAAATCTTTGATCATCATCAAAGCATACATTCCAACTCCGAGATGCTTACTCCAGTCCCTAGAAGGATTGCTGGAGCTTTGCATACTTATTAGCATCTTTCATGATTGACAAAACCTTCCGGTTTGTATCACATACAACCTTTCCTCAAAAAAACGTCGAGGAAACAATGTTTTGACATCTATCTGCAAGATTTCATAAATAATGCAGTAATCGCTAATATAATTCCAACAGACTCTTAGCATCGCTACGAGTGAGAAAGTCTCATCATAGTCAACTCCTTGAACTTGTCGGAAAACATCTTAACGACAAGTCAAGCTTTCTTAATGGTGACATTTACCATCATTGTCCGTCTTCCTTTTAAAATCCATCTGCACTCAACAGCCTTACGACCATCGAGTTGTTCTCCCAAAGTCTACACTTTGTTTTCATATATGGATCCTCTCTCGGATTATATGGCCTCGAGCCATTTTGGAATCCGGGCCCACCATCGCTTCTCCATAGCTCGTAGGTTCATTGTTGTCTAGCAACATGACTTCCAAGACAGGATCACGTACCACTCTGAAGTAGTACGCATCCTTGTCATCCCACGAGGTTTGGTAGTGACTTGATCTGAAGTTTCATGATCACTATCATGAGCTTCCACTTCAATTGGTGTAGGTGCCACAGGAACAACTCTTGTGCCCTGCCACACACTAGTTGAAGAGACGGTTCAATAACCTCATCAAGTCTCCACCATCCTCCCACTCAATTCTTTCGAGAGAAACTTTTCCTCGAGAAAGGACCCAATTCCAGAAACAATCCCTTATTGCTTTCGGATCAGAGACAGGAGGTATACCCATCTGTTTTGGGTGTCCTATGAAGATGTAATTATCCGCTTTGGGTTCGAGCTTATCGGCCTGAAACTTTTCCACATAAGCATCGCAGCCCCAAACTTTTAAGAAATGACAGCTTAGGTTTCTCTAAACCATAGTTCATACGGTGTCATCTCATCGGAATTATGTGGTACCCTATTTAAAGTGAATGTGGTTGTCTTTAATGCCTAACCCATAAACTATCGTGGTAATTCGATAAGAGACATCATGGTATGCATCATATCCAATAGGGTGCAGTTATGATGTTCGAACACACCATCACACTATGGTGTTCCAGGCTGTATTAGTTGTGAAACAATTTCCACAATGTCTTAATTCTGTGCCAAACTCGTAATTCAGATATTCATCTCTATGATCATATCATAGATATTTTATCCTCTTGTCACGACGATCTTTCAACTTCACCCTGAAATTACTTGAACCTTTCAATAATTCAGACTCGTGATTCATCAAGTAAATATACTCAACATCTACTCAAATCATCTGTGAAGTAAGAACATAACGATATCCACTACATGCCTCAGCACTCATTGGACTGTGCACATCAAGATGTATTACTTCCAACAAGTTGCTTTCTTGTTCCATTTTACTGAAAACGAGGCTTTCAGTCATCTTGCCCATGTGGTATGATTTGCATGTCTCAAGTGATTCAAAATCAAGTGAGTCCCAACGATCCATCTGTATAGAGTTTCTTCATGCATATCTACCAACAAACATGGTTCGCATGTCTCAATCCTTTCAAAAATGAGTGAGTCCAAAGATCCATCAACATGGAGCTTCTTCATGCGTTTTATACCAATATGACTCAAATTGCAGTGCCACATTTGTGTGGTACTATCATTACTATCTTTTGGCATGAACATGTGTATCACTAAGATCGAGATTCAATAAACCATTCATTTTAGGTGTAAGACTATTGAAGGTATTATTCAAATAAACAGAGTAACCATTATTCTCTTTAAATGAATAACCGTATTGCGATAGACATAATCCAATCATGTCTATGCTCAACGCAAACACCAATCTCGATGGTAGAGGGAGCGTGCGATGCTTGATCATATCAACATTGGAAACACTTCCAACACATATCGTCATCTCACCTTTAGCTAGTCTCCGTTTATTCCGTAGCTTTTATTTCGAGTTACTAACACTTAGCAACCGAACCGGTATCTAATACCCTGGTGCTACTAGGAGTACTAGTAAAGTACACATCAACACAATGTATATCCAATATACTTCTATCGACCTTGCCAGCCTTCTCATCTACCAAGTATCTAGGGTAATTCTGCTCCAGTGGCTGCTCCCCTTATTACAGAAGCACTTAGTCTCGGGTTTGGGTTCAACCTTGGGTTTCTTCACTAGAGCAGCAGCTGAATTGCCATTTCATGAAGTATCCCTTCTTGCCCTTGCCCTTCTTGAAACTAGTGGTTTCACCAACCATCAACAATTGATGCTCCTTCTTGATTTCTACTTTCGTGGTGTCAAACATCGCGAATATCTCAAGGATCATCATATATGTCCATGATATATCATAGTTCATCATGAAGCTCTAGCAGCTTGGTGGTAATGACTTCGGAGAAACATCACTATCTCATTTGGAAGAGATCAACTCCCACTCGATTCAAGCGATTGTTGTACTCAGACAATCTGAGCACAAGCTCAACAATTGAGCTTTTCTCCCTTAGTTTGCAGGCTAAGAAAATCGTCGGAGGTCTCACACCTCTTGACGTGGGCACGAGCCTGAAATCCCAATTTCAGCCCTCGAAACATCTCATATGTTTCGCGACGTTTCAAAACGTCTTTGGTGCTTCAACTCTAAACCGTTTAACTGTACTATCACGTAGTTATCAAAACGTGTATGTCAGATGTTCGCAACATCCACAGACAACGTTCGAGGTTCAGCACACTGAGCGGTGCATTAAGGACATAAGCCTTCTATGAAGCAATGAGGACAATCCTTAGTTTACGGACCTAGTCCGCATAATTGCTACTATCAACTTTCAACTAAATTTTCTCTAGGAACATAACTAAACAGTAGAACTGAAGCGCGAGCTACGACATAATTTGCGAAGACCTTTTTGACTATGTTCAGGATAATTAAGTTCATCTTATGAACTCCCACTCAGATAGACATCCCTCTAGTCATCTAAGTGATTACATGATCCGAGTCAACTAGGCCATGTCCGATCATCACGTGAGACGGACTAGTCAACATCGGTGAACATCTTCATGTTGATCGTATCTACCATACGACTCATGCTCGACCTTTCGGTCTTCTGTGTTCCGAGGACATGTCTGTACATGCTAGGCTCGTCAAGTCAACCTAAGTGTTTGCATGTGTTCTGAGGCCATGTCTGTACATGCTAGGCTCGTCAACACCCGTTGTATTCGAACGTAAGAATCTATCACACCCGATCATCACGTGGTGCTTCGAAACAACGAACTGTCGCAACGGTGCATAGTTAGGGGGAACGCTTTCTTGAAATTATTATGAGGGATCATCTTATTTACTACCGTCGTTCTAAGCAAATAAGATGTATAAACATGATAAACATCACATGCAATCAAATAGTGACATGATATGGCCAACATCACTTTGCTCCTTTTGATCTCCATCTTTGGGGCTCCATGATCATCATCGTCACCGGCATGACACCATGATCTCCATCATCATGATCTCCATCATCGTGTCTTCATGAAGTTGTCTCGCCAACTATTACTTCTACTACTACAGCTAACAGTTAGCAATAAAGTAAAGTAATTACATGACGTTTATGTTGACAGGCAGGTCATAAATAAATTAAGACAACTCCTATGGCTCCTGCCGGTTGTCATACTCATCGACATGCAAGTCGTGATTCCTATTACAAGAACATGGTCATCTCATACATCACATATATCATACATCACATCCTTTGGCCATATCACATCACATAGCATACCCTGCAAAAACAAGTTAGACGTCCTCTAATTGTTGTTTGCATGTTTTACGTGGCTGCTATGGGTTTCTAGCAAGAACGTTTCTTACCTACGCAAAACCACAACGTGATATGCCAATTGCTATTTACCCTTCATAAGGACCCTTTTCATCGAATCCGATCCGACTAAAGTGGGAGAGACAGACACCCGCCAGCCACGTTATGCAACTAGTGCATGTTTGTCGGTGGAACCGGTCTCACGTAAGCGTACGTGTAAGGTTGGTCCGGGCCGCTTCATCCCACAATGCCGCCGAATCAAGATTGGACTAGTAACGGTAAGCATATTGAACAAAATCAACGCCCACAACTACTTTGTGTTCTACTCGTGCATAGTAACTACGCATAGACCTAGCTCATGATGCCACTGTTGGGGAACGTAGCATAAATTCAAAATTTTCCTACGTGTCACCAAGATCTATCTATGGAGTCATCTAGCAACGAGGGAGGAGTGGATCTACATACCCTTGTAGATCACGCGCGGAAGCGTTCAAGAGAACGGGGTTGATGGAGTTGTACTCGTCGTGATCCAAATCACCGATGATCCTAGCGCCGAACGGACGGCACCTCCGCGTTCAACACATGTACGGAGCAGCGACGTCTCCTCCTTCTTGATCCAGCAAGGGGGGAGGAGAGGTTGATGGAGATCCAGCAGCACGACGGCGTGGTGGTGGATGTAGCGGGATTCCAACAGGGCTTCGCCAAGCGCTGTGGGAGGAGGGAGATGTGTCATGGGAAGGAGAGGGAGGCGCCAGGGCTTAGGTATGGTTGCCCTCCCTTCCCCCCACTATATATAGGGCCAAGGGAGAGGGGGTAGGCGTAGACTTGGCCCTTCCTCCAAGGAAGGGTGCGGCCAGGGAGGAGTCCCTCCTCCCCAAGGCACCTCGGAGGTGCCTTCCCCCTTTAGGACTCTTCCTTTCCCTTGATTCTTGGTGCATGGGCCTCTTGGGGCTGGTGCCCTTGGCCCATATAGGCCAAGGCGCACCCCCTACAGCCCATGTGGCCCCCCGGGGCAGGTGGCCCCACCGGTGGACCCCCGGGACCTTTCCGGTGGTCCCGGTACAATACCGGTGACCCCGAAACTTGTCCCGATGGCCGAAATAGCACTTCCTATATATAATTCTTTACCTCCGGACCATTCCGGAACTCCTCGTGACGTCCGGGATCTCATCCGGGACTCCGAACAACTTTCGGGTTACCGCATACTAATATCTCTATAACCCTAGCGTCACCGAACCTTAAGTGTGTAGACCCTACGGGTTCGGGAGACATGCAGACATGACCAAGATGACTCTCCGGTCAATAACCAACAGCGGGATCTGGATACCCATGTTGGCTCCCACATGTTCCACGATGATCTCATCGGATGAACCACGATGTCAAGGACTTAATCAATCCCGTATACAATTCCCTTTGTTTATCGGTACGATACTTGCCCGAGATTCGATCGTCGGTATCCCGATACCTTGTTCAATCTCATTACCAGCAAGTCTCTTTATTCGTTTCATAACACATCATCCCGTGATCAACTCCTTGGTCACATTGTGCACATTATGATGATGTCCTACCGAGTGGGCCCAGAGATACCTCTCCGTTTACACGGAGTGACAAATCCCAGTCTCGATTCGTGCCAACCCAACAGACATTTTCGGAGATACCTGTAATGTACCTTTATAGCCACCCAGTTACGTTGTGACGTTTGGCACACCCAAAGCACTCTTACGGTATCCGGGAGTTGCACAATCTCATGGTCTAAGGAAATGATACTTGACATTAGAAAAGCTTTAGCATACGAACTACATGATCTTTGTGCTAGGCTTAGGATTGGGTCTTGTCCATCACATCATTCTCCTAATGATGTGATCCCGTTATCAATGACATCCAATGTCCATGGTCAGGAAACCGTAACCATCTATTGATCAACGAGCTAGTCAACTAGAGGCTTACTAGGGACATGGTGTTGTCTATGTATCCACACATGTATCTGAGTTTCCTATCAATACAATTCTAGCATGGATAATAAACGATTATCATGAACAAGGAAATATAATAATAACTAATTTATTATTGCCTCTAGGGCATATTTCCAACAATATGTGGGATCTAAAGTTAACACTCTTCCAAACCCACTTTCAGTATTATTGCAAGCATTATTATCAATCTCATATTCATCATGGGGCTTAAGTAAATTTTCAAGATCATAAGAAGAATCACCCCAATTATGATCATTGCAACAAGTAGTAGACATAGCAAAATTAGCATCCCCAAGCTTAGGGTTTTGCATATTATTAACACAATTTACATTGATAGAGTTTATAGTAACATCATTGCAATCATGCTTTTTACTCAAAGATCTATTGTGAATCACTTTATAAAGCACTTCATCACAATTTTCAGATTCACGGATTTCAAGCAAAACTCCATAAAGATAATCTAGTGGACTCAACTCACTAGCAATAGGTTCATCTTAATTGGATCATTTAAAAAGGTTATCAAGTGGATGGGGATCCATAACTCTTAGCAAGCGAAGATTCAAGCAAAAAGAAGGCACATGGTAACACAAGATCGAACGGAAGAGGGGCAAGAAAAAGGAAAATGTTTTTGAAAATCATTCTAGAAGTGGGGGAGAGGAAAACGAGAGGCGAATGGCAAATAATGTAATGCGAGTGAGAAGAGTTTATGATGGGTACTTGGTATGCCTTGACTTGGCGTAGATCTCCCCGGCAATGGCGCCGGAAATCCTTGTTGCTACCTCTTGATCATGCGTTGGTTTTCCCTTGAAGAGGGAAGGGTGATGCAGCAAAGTAGCGTAAGTATTTCCCTCAGTTTTTGTGAACCAAGGTATCAATCCAGTGGGTGATAACACGCAAGTCACCTAGTACCTGCACAAACAAGCAAGAACCTTGCAACCAACGTGATAAAGGGGTTGTCAATCCCTTCACGGTCATCCTATTCTCAAACACCAGGAAGTGCGAGAACTTCAAGGGAGGCAATTGAGTCTTGTGGGGAAAAGTGTGCAAACCTCTGCAGAGTGTTAGAGGCTTTTTTTGCGCCTGTGTCTGCCTTGCCAATCACGGTTTGCCAAATAATTGGCGCAGGATTTGGGCGCCCATGCCTTGCCAAAAAGTTGGATACAAATTGAACTAAGGCTGTTGTGAGGGTGCGGGCGCACCAATTTGTTGGCCTCCATCCAAATGAGCGCCCAAGCTGGGTCAATGGCCAAATTTTTGGTAGGGCGTCCCAGGGCACTGATCCAAACAGCCCCTTAAAACCTAATCGATTAGGCGTGTCCCTGGTCACGGACAACTTGAGCATCTAGTAGTGTAAATGCTGGGAGATCTCATCACTCTTAATTAAATAGTTGGGTTTTAAATGAAACTTTGGGAATGGATTGAGTTGTGTTTACCAACTCATCCTATGCTATACAGTAGTGGTAGAATAATATCTTTTATTCTAGGAAAAAACTAGCTTTATGCAAAAAAACTAAACTTAGAGCTTTCCACTAGCCAAATTGCATGTACAAATAGGTTCATTATTCTTATGATATGACTTGCCAGTACATTCAATGTACTGACCTACAGGGCTGCAACGTCTTATGTGGCGGGAATTTTCTACGAGGAGTAAGAGTTACATTGTAGGGTTACGATCTACACTCAACTTGCCGTTGGCGTTGATGGGACTCCACATCCGTTTGATTGTTTCTGCTGAGACTTATGAGGTATATATCATTTTTACGTTATTTATACATGTGATTGCACTTTGATATATACATTGATGTACTGTGTGTGCCAGCATTCTGATCCAGGGATGTCACGTATACACAGAGGCTTGACCGTTTGAGGTCGGGTCGCTACAGAAATGGTATCAGAGCACATGTTGGCTGTAGGAAGTGACCCTAGAAACTAGAAAGCCCTTAGGAAAGGATTTCTCATAAACTTTATTTTCAAAAAGATCCTGTACCTCTCTTATTTTCTGAGCTTTATTAAATCATTCCTTTTACCTCAAATAGTTAGACAATACCCTTTTCCCTTTGACTACACGGAGGATCAACTAATGAGACCACTCCGAGAAGGACAAGATATCGTACAACTGAGGACCACTTCAGAGTAAAGAGGACTTCACCATACACTAGAAGAATTGAAGTTACGACAGTCAAAGACTCGAAGAATTTGAAGACACTGAAGAATTCCAAGATTTATATGACTTTTAGAAGACCAAACCCTTGTTGTTTACCCATGTTAGATGCGATGATTTGTGAGCTGTCATATTTTGTGTGTGTTTTCCGACAATAACAAATAAAACTTATTTTCAAAACTATATTGTTTGTATTTTGTGTATCTCTCTCTATCCCTCTTATCTTTCTCTAGGGTATAAGCTTCTCTCACTGTAGCAACCGATCATCTACTCATTACTTGCCAATGCCTTCCCCTAGGCCCAAACAATGGTGAAGTGTCATGTGGTCAAAATTCACATAACACAACTAGAGGAAAGACAACATACATCTCATCAAAATATCGAACAAATACCAAACTCACATGATTACTTATAACAAGACTTCTCCCATGTCCCCAGGAACAAACGTAACTACTCACAAAGCATATTCATGTTCATAATCAGAGGGGTTTTGAATAGCATTAAGGATCTGAACATATGATCTTCCACGGAATAAACCAACTAGCATCAACTACAAGGAGTAATAATCAACTCTACTTGCAACCCACAGGTCCCAATCTGAGGTTTTGAGACAAAGATCGAATACAAGAGAAGAACTAGGGTTTGAGAGGAGATGGTGCTGGTGAAGATGTTGATGGATATTGACCCCCTCTCAATGAGAGGATCATTGGTAATGACGATGATGATGATTTCCCCCTCCGGGAGGGAAGTTTCCCCGGCAGAAGAGGTCCGCCGGAGCCCTAGATTGGTTCTGCCCAAGTTCCGCCTTGAGACGGCGGCGCTTCGTCCCAAAAGCTTCCTTCCAATTTTTTAGGTCAAAACAGACCATATAGCAGAAGATGGGCATTAGGGGCCTGCCAGGTGGCGCACAAGGTAGGGGCGCACTCTTAACCCTTGTTGATGGCTGGTGGCCCTCCTCTGGTGCTTTCTTTGCCCAATATTTTTTATACATTCCAAAATAATTCTCCGTGAAGTTTCAGGAGTTTTGGAGTTGTGCAGAATAGGTCTCTCAGATTTGCTCTTTTTCTAGTCTAGAATTTGAGCTGCCGACATTCTCTCTCTTCATGTAATCCTTATAAAATAAGAAAGAAAAGGCATAATTATTGTGCTATAATGTGTAATAACAGCCCACAATACAATAAGTATTGATATAAAATCATGATGCAAAATGGACGTATCAACTCCCCCAAGCTTAGACCTCGTTTGTCCTCAAGCTAAAGCCGAAATCAGAAAATATGTCCACATGTTTAGAGATTGAGGTGTTGATAAAATAAAATATGGACATGAGGGCATCATGATCATGTTTAGAATAGTAACATATATTGTCATATAATTTCTTATGCCAAAGTAACAATTCATTCACAAGGTAAAGTATGAATCAGAAACTTAGTTGAAAGTTAACAAACTATGATCTCAGTCATTGAAGCAATTGCAATTTATCATAATATCAGAAAGACTCAATATAAGATCTTTTCAGCAAGTCCACATACTCAACTATCATTTAATCTTTCACAATTGCTAACACTTAGGGGATACTTATGTGTTCAAAGCTTCAATAGGACACAGAGAAAGATAGGGGCTTATAGTTTTGCCTCCCAACCTCTTACCTCAAGGGTAATGTCAACAATAATACTTTATGATAACCTACATCCAAGTGGATATATATATATATATATATATATGGATCTCTCCAACACATAGTGCTTGCCAAAAGAAAAAGTGTAAAAAAGGAAAGGCGAAGATCACCATGACACTTGTATAAAGGTAGAAGATAAAGGTAAATGATAGGACCTTCGCAGAGGGAATCAGAGGTTGTCATGCGCTTTTATGGTTGGATTGACAAAATCTTTATGCAAAAGAACGTCATTTTATATTGCCTCTTGTGATAAAGAACTTTATTATGCAGTCCGTCGCTTTTATTTCTTCCATATCACAAGTTCGTATAAAGCTTATTTTCTTCACACTAATAGATCATACATATTTAGTGAGCAGTTTTTAATTGCTTGCATTGATGACAACTTGCTTGAAGGATCTTACTCAATCCATAGGTAGGTATGGTGGACTCTCATGGCAAAACTGGTTTAAGGGATGTTTGGAAGCACAAGTAGTATCTCTACTTGGTGCAAATAATTTGGCTAGGATAAGAGAGAAAGGCAAGCTCAACATGTTGGAGGATCCATAACAATATTAACTTCTGTTCGAATGTAAGAAAACATAACACATTATGTTGTCTTCCTTGTCCAATATCAACCTTTTAGCATGTCATATTTTAATGAGTGCTCACAATTACAAAAGATGTCCAAGATAGTATATTTATATGTGAAACCTCTTTTTCTTTATTACTTCCTATTAATTGCAACAATGACCGAAACTATGTTTATCAATTCTCAACAACTTTTATTCATCATACTCTTTATATGTGAAGTCATTACTCTCCATAAGATCAATATATGATCTTTTTATTTTCTTTTATTCCTTTCTTTTATTTAATTCCCTCAAGATCATAGCAAGAAAGCAAATCCCTTGACTCAAAACTACTCTTTATTATATAGCTCATGGACTCGATTACATAGAGGGATCATAGAGCAGAACTCAAAGCTAGATCATACTAAAGCTTTATTCTACTAGATCAAGATATAACCAAAAGGATCGAACTAAGAAAAATGATAAAGGTGAAGGTGTGATGGTGATATGATACCGGGACACCTCCCCCAAGCTTGGCAGATGCCAAGGGGAGTGCCCATACCCATGTATTTATAACTCTTTTCTCGGAGGTGGTGATGTGATATTCTTGGCGATGATGCCCCTTAGGATACGATTCTCCTCCTCGAGCTTATTATTTTGCTGCTTAAGATCCATTATTTCCTTGCGAAGTTTACCTGTGATGGCTAGAGCTCCAATAACCCATGGATGTTTCATAGCTGCAAGGGAAAAGGTAACACTCTTTTTCATATTTTCATAAGATAGAAATCTAGCATTAGGAGGGATGACCAAATTTGGCATTGTAGAGCTCTGAAGTTCCTCCAACATGAATCCACCTTGAAGACAAGAGGTAACTTCCCGATCCTCCTCCATGGCGTCGACTCTTTTCAAGTTAGCCTCCATATCTTCCATCATTGCTTGCCCAAAGTAGCCAGCTTCGCTGTTTGCTCTTAGTCCCGTTGTCAGATGAGAGACACGACTCTCCCCGACCGACTCTTGCAAAGACATCTTGCTCCAAATTTGTTGCAGAAACAACTCAAAACCAAAATAAGGGATTTTGCCGTGGTACGGTAGTCAAAATATTCGGGAGATTTATAATGAATTTTTACCGACCAAAAGAAGTATTGTGCAAGAAAACAGAGTCCGGAGGGCACACAAGGTGGCCACAAGGTAGGGGGCGCGCCCTCCACCCTTTTGGATGCCTCGTGCGCTCTTCGGACTACTTTAAATTTTCCTATTTTTTAAATATTCCAAAACGGAGAAAAATTGCCATTAGAACAGTTTCGGAGTCGGTTTACTTACCATACCACATACCTATTCCTCTTCGTAGTCTGAAGCGTTGTCGAAAGTATCCCTTATGTACACCTCCGGCATTACGGTATTGATTATATTGGTCCCAATGTTTATGTGATCACCTGAGATATAGTGTTTGATTCTTTGACCGTTTACTACCTTCGGATTTGTACCCTCGCTGTTGTTGATCTTGATGGCAATGGAACGATAGACCTCCTCGATAATGTAAGGACCTTCCCATTTAGAGAGAAGCTTTCCTGCAAAAAATCTTAAACGAGAGTTGTATAGCAAAACAGGATCACCTACATTAAACTCACGCTTTTGTATCCTTTTATCATGCCATCTTTTAACCTTTTCTTTAAACAAATTGGCATTCTCATAGGCTTGGGTTCTCCATTCATCAAGCGAGCTTATGTCAAATAACCTCTTCTCACCGGCATATTTGAAATCATAATTGAGCTCTTGGATTGCCCAATAAGCTTTATGTTGTAGTTCAAGAGGTAAGTGACATGCTTTTCCGTAAACCATTTTATACGGATACATACCCATATGATTCTTATAACCAGTTCTATAATCCCATAATGCATCATCAAGTTTCTTAGACCAATTCTTCCTAGATCTATTAACAGTCTTTTGCAAAATCAATTTAATCTCTCTATTGCTCAATTCTACTTGACCGCTAGGGTGAGGATGATAAGGAGATGCAATTATATGGTTGAGATCATATTTAGCAAGCATTTTATGGAAAGCACCATGAATAAAATGTGAACCACCATCAGTCATCAAATACCTCGGAAAAATAACTTCTTTAAGCATCTAATTAATAGAAGTGTTATGATCAACACTACTAGTTGGAATAGCTTCTACCCACTTAGTAACATAATCAACAACAACTAAAATGTGTGTATACCCATTAGAGGAAGGAAAAGGTCCCATATAATCAAAGCCCCAAATATCAAATGGTTCAATAACAAGTGAATAATTCATAGGCATTTCCTGACGTCTACTAATATTGCCAATTCTCTGGCATTCATCACATGATAAGACAAACTTACGAGCATCCTTGAAAAGAGTAGGCCAATAAAAACCAGATTGCAATACCTTATGTGCAGTTCTATCTCCAGCATGGTGTCCTCCGTAAGCCTCGGAGTGGCACTTGCGTACGATCTGTTCATGTTCATGCTCAGGTACACAACATATAATAGCACCATATACTCCTTCTTTCTAAAGGTGTGGGTCATCCCAAAAGTAATGTCTTAAATCATAGGAAAACTTTTTATTTCATTGGTATGTGAAACTAGGTGGTATAAATTTAGCAACAAAGTAATTAGCATAGTCAGCATACCATGGAGTATTACGAGAAGCATTTATGACAACTAGTTGTTCATCAGGAAAGCTATCATCAAAAGGTAGCGGGTCATCAAGAACATTTTCTAGCCTAGACAAGTTGTCTGCAACGGGATTCTCAGCTCCCTTTCTATCATAATATGCAAATCAAATTCTTGTAGCAAGAGAACCCATCTAATAAGTCTAGGCTTAGCATCTTTCTTTTCCATAAGATATTTAATATCAGCATGATCAGTGTGAACAGTTACTTTGGATTCAACAATATAAGATATGAACTTATCACAAGCAAATACAACTGCTAAAAATTCCTTTTCAGTAGTAGCATAATTTCTCTGGGAACTGTCTAGAGTTTACTAGCATAATGAATAACATTCAATTTTATATCAACTCTTTGTCCTAGAATAGCACCGATAACATAATCACTAGCATCACACATAATTTCAAAGGGTAAATTCCAATCAGGTGGATGAACAATAGGAGCAGAAATCCAGGCCTTGTTAAGTATTTCAAATGCTTCTACACAATCATCATCAAAAACAAAAGGAACATCTTTTTGCAATAGATTAATGAGAGGCCTAGAAATTTTAGAGAAGTCTTTAATAAACCTCCTATATAAATCGACATGGCCAAGGAAACTTCTATACCTTTGATATCTTTAGGACATGACATCTTTTCAATAGCATCTACTTTAGCTTTATCAACTTCAATACCTCTGTCAGAAATTTTATGCCCCAAGACTATACCTTCATTAACCATTAAGTGGCACTTCTCCCAATTCAAGACAAGATTAGTTTCTTCACATCTCTGCAAAACTCGATCAAGGTTGCTTAAGCAATCATTAGAAGAAGTTCCGTAAACGGAGAAATCATCCTTGAAAACCTCAACAATATTTTCACAAAAGTAAGAGAATATAGCAGTCATACATTTTGAAAAGTAGGAGGTGCATTGCATAAACCAAAAGGCATACGTCTATAAGCAAAAGTACCGAAAGGGCAAGTAAAAGTGGTCTTTTCCTGATCATCTTTTGACACAGGCATTTGAGAAAAACCAGAATAACCATCTAGAAAGCAAAATGTGTATGTTTGGACAGTCTTTCTAGCATTTTCTCAATAAAAGGTAGAGGGTAATGATCTTTCCTAGTAGCTTTGTTTAATTTGTGAAAATAAATTACCATTCTATAACCTGTAACAATTATTTGTGGGATCAATTTAGTCTTATCATTAGGAACAACAGTAATACCTCCCTTCTTAAGACACAATGAACATGACTTACCCGTCTACTATCAGCAATAGGATAAATTATATCTGCCTCCAGGAGCTTGAGTATTTCATTTCTTACCACTTATTTTATCTTAGGATTTAACCGTCATTGGTGATCAACAACGGGTTTAGCATCAGGCTCCATATTAATTTTATGCTGACATAGAGTGGGACAAATGCCCTTAAGATCACCAAGAGTATATCCAATAGCAGCATGGTGCTTCTTCAGAGTTTTCAGTAATTTCTTTTCTTCAGGCTCTGAAAGGTTAGCACTAATAATAACATGATATATCTTAGTTTCATCAAGATAAGCATATTTAAAATTATCAGGTAATTGTTTAAGCTCAAACACGGATCTCTCTTGGGTGGAGGAGGATCCCCAAGGATTTCAACAGGCAAATTGTGTTTCAGAACATGCCCTTGATTAAAGAATATCTATTTCCCTTCTTTAATTCATAAACATATCATTTTCATGGTCCAGCAAATATTGTTCTAAGGGATCGGTATGAGGAACAACAATAGAAGCAAGACCAATAATTTCATGCTTACTAGGCAATTCTTTATGATGGGGTTGTCTACAAAACTTAGAGAAATGAAAATCATGAGACATATCCCCAAAACTTACAGTAACAGTTTCTTTCTCACGGTCTATCTTGGCATTAACAGTATTCAAGAAAGGTCTACCAAATATAATGGGACAAAAATCATCTTGTGGAGAACCAAGAACAAGAAAATCGATAGGGTATTTTATTTTCCCACACAAGACTTCAACATCTCTAACAATCCCAATTGGTGATATAATATCTCTATTGGCAAGCTTAATCGTAGTAAGGTCTTCTATCTCAACAGGTGTAATATCATTCATAATTTCTTGATACAAGGTATAAGGAATTGCACTGACACTAGCACCCACATCGCATAAGACACGATAACGATGATCTCATATTTTAACAGAAACAACAGGCATGCCAACAATAGGTCTATGTTTATCTTTAATATCAGGTTTAGCAATCCTAGCATCTTCATCATAGAAATAAATAACATGCCCATCAATATTATCAACCAAGAGATATTTAACCATAGCAATACTAGGTTCGACTTTAATTTGCTCAGAGGGTGTAGGTGTTCTAGTATAACTCTTAGGAACCACAGTTGAAGCTTTAGCATGATGCTATATTCTAGCAGGAAAAGGTGGTTTCTTAGTATAAGCGGTAGGAACAATAGGATCAACATTATAAATAATAGTTTCTTCTTCAACTTCAACTTTAATAGGTTCTACTACTTTCACTTCAATGGGAGGATGATATTTAAACCACTTCTCCTTAGGGAGATCAAAACGAGTAGCAAATGATTCACAAAAAGAAGCTACTATCTGAGAGTCAAGTCCATATTTAGTGCTAAAATCATGAAAAGTATCGGTATCCATAAAAGATTTAACACAATCAAACTTAAGGTTTATACCTGACTCATTACCTTCGTCGAGTTCCCAATCTTCAGAGTTGCCTTTAATTCTTTCAAATAAATCCCATTTGAATTTAATATCCTTCTTCATAAAAGAACTAGTACAAGAAGCATCGAGCATGGATCGATCATTATGAGAAAGCCGAGTATAAATTTTTTGAATAATAATTTCTCTTGAGAGCTCATGATTGGGGCATGAATATAACATCGACTTAAGCCTCCCCCGATACTTTCTCCTTCACGAGGCCAAAAATTATAAATATAATTCCGATCATGATGAACCAGATGCATAGGATAAAACTTTTGATGAAATTCCAATTTCAATCGGTTGTAGTTCCAAGATCGAATATCATCACATAGCTTATACCATGTCAATGCCTTTCCCTTCAAAGATAAAGGGAATACCTTCTTCTTAACAACATCTTCGGGCAAACCTGCAAGCTTAAATAATCCACAAAATTCATCCACATAGATTAGGTGCACATTAGGATGTAATGTTCCATCTCCTGCGTAAGTATTAGCTAGAAGTTTCTCTATCATACCCGAAGGAATTTCATAATAAATATTTTTAGTAGGTGCAGTAGGTTATAAAACAACTTCTTGCTCTACTGGTCGAGGTGAAGATACCCCGAACAAGCCCCTTAGGGGATTATTTTCCATAGTAACAAGTGATAGTAAATTTCAGCACACTATATAAATGTTTCCTTACCAAATTCCACTTACCAAAGGCACTTCACTCCCCGGCAACGACACCCGAAAAGAGTCTTGATGACCCACAAGGATAGGGGATCTATTGTAGTCCTTTCGATAAGTAAGAGTGTCGAACCCAATGAGGAGCAGAAGCAAATGACAAGCGGTTTTTAGCAAGGTATTCTCTGCAAGCACTGAAATTATCGGTAACAGATAGTTGTGTGATAAGATAATTCGTAACGGGTAACAAGTAACAAAAGTAACTAAGGTGCAGCAAGGTGGCCCATTCCTTTTTGTAGCAAAGGAAAAGCCTGGCGAACTCTTATACAAAGCAAAGCGCTCTCGAGGACACATGGAAATTACTGTCAATTAGTTTTCATCATGCTCATATGATTCGCGTTCATTACTTTGATAATTTGATATGTGGGTGGACCGGTGCTTGGGTTCTGCCCTTCCTTGGATAAGCCTCCCACTTATGATTAACCCCTCTCGCAAGCATCCGCAACTATGAAAGAAGAATTAAGATAAATCTAACCATAGCATGAAACATATGGATCCAAATCAGCCCCTTACGAAGCAACACATAAACTAGGGTTTAAGCTTTTGTCACTCTAGCAACTCATCATCTACTTATTACTTCCCAATGCCTTCCCCTAGGCCCAAACAATGGTGAAGTGTCATGTGGTCGACGTTCAAGTAACACCACTAGAGGAAAGACAACATACATCTCATCAAAATATCGAACGAATACCAAATTCACATGATTACTTATAACAAGACTTCTCCCATGTCCTCAGGAACAAACTTAACTACTCACAAAGCATATTCATATTCATAATCAGAAGCGTTTTGAATAGCATTAAGGATCTGAGCATATGATATTCCACCGAATAAAGCAACTAGCGTCAACTACAAGGAGTAATCAACACTACCAGCAACCCACATGTACCAATCTGAGGTTTTCAGACAAAGATTGGATAAAATAGAAGAACTAGGGTTTTAGAGGAGATGGTGTTGGTGAAGATGTTGATGGAGATTGACCCCCTCTCAATGAGAGGATCGTTGGTGATGATGATGACGATGATTTTGCCCTCCGGGATTCCGCAGTAGAACAGCTCCGCCGGAGCCCTAGATTGGTTCTTTCCAAGTTCCACTTTGAGACGGCGGTGCTTCATCCCGTAATCTTCCTTCTAATTTTTTCCAGGTCAAAACACACCATATAGCTGAAGATGGGCATCGGGGGCCTGCCAGGTGGTCCACAAGGTAGGGGGGCGTGCCCAGGGGGTAGGGCACAACCTCCACCCTTGTGGATGGTTGGTGGCCCCCTCTGGTGCTTTCTTTGCCAATATTTTTTTAAATTCCAAAATAATTCTCCGTGAAGTTTTAGGACTTTTGGAGTTATGCAGAATAGTTCTATCAGATTTGCTCCTTTTCTAGTCCAGAATTCCAGCTGTCGGCATTCTCCCTCTTCATGTAGACCTTGTAAAATAAGAGAGAAAAGGCATAAGTATTGTGCTATAATGTGTAATAATAGCCCATAATGCAATAAATATTGATATAAAAGCACGATGCTAAATGGACGTATCAACCAGCTACGACGCATTTTTATATCTGTTTGCATAGGTCCCACGTGTCAGGAGGGGTGTAGAAATAAAAAGGGATCATAAAATGTCTCGCCATGGTGATTCGAAAGAGTGACCTCAACTAGCCAGTGGCACATGTAGCTCTAGAAGTGTGGGCACGTACACAGACAGGTACCAGTCCTCAGTCTACCTGCATAGCCTTTTTGTTTAGTCTACCTAACCGTCTAATCAAGTGCCTGCAGGCCACTTCTCCCATTTACTTCTCCATCGGGAACTGATTTTCCTTGGCTTCTTCACCTCTCCTTCATCTTCATTTGCATCCAAACCCCACTGTATTCGCATTGTTTTAACCTCTTGACATACTCCTGGAGTAATTCTGAAGCCCCTTTAAATAATCATCTTATTCAGTTAGACTAGCCATCTAATCCTAATTCAAACCATAGCCCTCTGGTCCAGCGGTTCCAAATGGCGAAAGAGATCCAGATGCAGGTTTTTAGCATACAACATGTCCTCGTCGAAGTCTCGTTGAGCATAGTTGCCACCATCACCGACCACCCAAGGGATGTTTGGAAGTGGATCAACAATGTATCCAACTCCCTCCAAAAGCTGGAGATGAAGGTCATCGGTCTCGACGCAGAGTACACAGAGCGTGCCACTGTGAAGGTCCAACACGCCATCGTCCTTCAGTTGTGCCTCGAAGATGATGTTTTGGTGTACCACATCATACACGTTCCCTCCATACCTGGTGAGCTCCATGATTTCTTGTCTCGGGAGGACATATACTTCTGTGGGGCAGCCATCGAAGGGCACAAATAGAAGCTGGAGCCGTACAACCTTGATTTGAAAAGCATCGCTGACCTACAAACCAGAATCAAAATTCCTGTAGAATATTGTGATAAACAGCCACCATCCCTATTCGACGTAGCAAATTTTGTGCTCGGAACAAATCTTCGAAAGGGTGAATAGACGCCGGCATTAAGGTCGTCTGGATGGGAGAATTATCCCTTGACGTAGGGGCAGATAAAATATGTTGCCCTCGATGCCTGTGTGAGTTTCAAGATAGCTGCAAGGTCTAAAGATCTTGTTGCAAAGTCGTCTCCCATAGAAAATGAGATCAAGAAGAAGAAGAAGAAGAAGAAGAAGCTGCACCAGCAAAAGGGCATTATGGATGGATGAACTATTCTCTCTTGTAAAAGAATATTTCCTCTCTATGTATATTGATATAGATGAACTATTTCGATGGTGTGCGTGTCTTGGAAACAAGTAGTAGCGTAGGTCCGATTGACTATAAGGAACTATTTATCCGCCTAGCTTTCTCTACTACTCCTTCTAGTGATCGGTATGCAATGCATGTGTCAGTAGACATGAAAACCTGTCCATTGAAGTTGAACTACGGCGACCATCATGTTTCATCCACTGCCACTCGCGATTCCCACGACAATGCTCCAACCCACGACACCACGTCCCCCGACATGCGCCTCACCCCTCTCGACTGCACCGCTCCTCTGCCTTTGTGTGCATGACCTGTGGGCCAGCTGAAATGTGGCGAGCATCAAATTTCTACCACAGCCACACGTGATTCCCATGACACCGCTCGAACCCATGACACCAGACCCCGACCTGCGGCTCACCCCTCTCGGCCCCACCGGCCCTCTGCCTTCGGGAGCATGACATGTGGACCAGCCACCTATCGGGTCCACATGTTATTGACTCAAAGGCAGGTATAGTGAGGCACTGAAGCTCAGTCCCGTGGGCCTCGAGAGGGAAATGTAACTCCTATGCCAGGCCTTGTGGTGCTACCACTGCACGAACTCGTGCCAAACTCGAGATTTGTTTCTTACTAGCAAGATGCTCGTGCGTTGCACAGAACATCAAGATGCATTTGTATGAGTAGTTTGTCTTGTGGGAGAAAGGATGAACGAGGGATGGTCTTGTTTGCAAATGTGGAGAGGGGTGTGGGTATCGTTTTGCAAAATTGCCATAGTTTCCTTCCTATCCGTCAGATATAAATCGGACGACCTATATTGCAGGATGGCAGGCACACCATCATCACCAACTCTGTTTTTTTATAAGAGTAGAGACTACTACTACAAATGTGTCGGCCCGTGTGTTGTAATGGATCCAAAGTAGTAGAATAATACTTGTTCAAAGGCTTGAAATATAAATACTCTAGTTTTGGTATACATATATCAGTAGAAATAAATCATGCTTCACTCAAAATATATTCCTCAGGCTGTTTTGATGAGGTGAGGGACGGGTGTGGCTGGTTTGAAGATAACAGGTTTTAAAAAATCAGAGCTGTTTTTTACATTTTGTAGCGCGACACGACATCCGGTGCACCTAAGTATCTGGAAAAAAAATTGAGTTTGGGTCGGAGGCACACCCTGCGGCCAGGGTTTGAATCCTGTTAGGGTCGAATTTCTGTTTCCTCACCCGGGTGGCTTCTTCTATAAAACTATGTCCAGGGTGCTAGTGCCCATGGATCTTATTTATTTCGCTGGTGTGCATGTCTTTGGAACAAGTTTTCTCTACTACTGCTCCTTGCATTGAGTGGTATGCAATGCATGTGTCAGCAGGCATTACAACTTGTCCATGGAAGTTGAACCACGACGACCATCACCTTTCTACCACTGCCACACATGATTCCCACGACGCTGCTCCAACCCACGGCACCACGTCCCCTGACGCTGCCTCACCCCTCTCGGCCCCACTGCTCCTCTTCCTTCGTGTGCATGACATGCGGGCCAGCTGAACTGCGGCGACCATCAAGTTTCTACCATAGCCACACCCGATTGGACGTGGCTTGCCTTCTCCGCTCGTGTGCTCCGATCCGTACTCCCGCACCATCCAATTTTCATCCAGTGGCTGTGACACATTTCGTCCCGGGCATCACTCCTCAGTTAGAGTACTTCTGTAATACAGCTTGTACCCACTGGTGTGACCATCTACGCCTCGTAATGCCCCGACATCCAGTTGTGGCACCGTCGCCACGGCAAGCCACCGCCGGCCGGTTCATCTCGAACGAGTGAGTCCCGAACGCCGCCGCGACAATGGCCAGCTGGGCATCTCGAATCACACCGATGTCGCTTCCCCGTAGCCGACCTACGCTGGCACATGGCCGCACACCGTTGTGCTGTGTGTCAACGTACGACTACAGGAACCCTTCCAACCTCACTGGCTCAACTACGTCGAGTACATCTAGTTCGCAAACCGATATCCGTTGAGTAGGTTGCTCCCGCCAACAAGCACACGCCTATACGTATCCACCATTCCAGCCTCATCGCTGAGTGGTACATCCTCGGGACGGTGCAAGCGGTCGGAATCTTGAGCCCAAGTCGAGCTATGTGCCCCGAGTAGATCACTGGCTCCGCCCGAGCTCCCACCCGACTGTCATTGCTGTTGCACCACTAATGATCGGGAGCAGCACCCTGCCACTCATCCGAAGCGTGAGCTAGTAAACATCATGCGACATGTCACAACAGACAAGCACCTCGACATGCGTCGGCTGGGCAGAGACTTTTCTTGGCCACAAGCTCCATGGTCTTGTCCAACATCGGTGTGTACTGCAGTCAAACATGCGGGTAAAATACTACGGGAGCAACTGCAGGTGCATGGCCCAGACGCCGATGTTGGCATGGAGGAGGTGGTACTTGCTGGCGCCGTAGCGTGCTACATGGCTTAGGTAGGCACCTGTTGCGACGCTCTGGCATTGGCACCGGCATTGTCAACGCAGCTGATGATGTGGAGGAGGACGAGCATGAAAGGAAAGGGTCTTTCATGCATCTACGGATTCATGCAGGAAATTATTTCCTGGAAATACGGCCTTTGTTTACCTTTCTATTAGGCTATAGATGACTCACATGAGGAAACCTATTATAATCGTTGGATGAAAATTAGTGGTGCGGGAGTACGGATCGGAGCATGGGAGGGGCAAGGGCAAGCCTCGTCTGACGCTGCTCGAACCCATGACATGACAGGTCTGCTGACATGCGCCTCACTCCTCTCGGTCCCACTGCCGCTCTACTTTCATGAGAATGACATGTGGGCCAGCTGCATTTAGGGTCCACATGTCATTGACTGAAAGGCTGGTGCACTAAGCCGCTGAATCTCAGGCCCATGGGCCCCGAGAGGGAAATGTAAATCCTACGCCAAGCCTTGTGGTGCTCCCGCAGTACGAACTCGTGCCAAACCTGGAATTTGTTTCTTACTACTACCAATGTGTCGGCCCGTGCGTTGCAATGGATCCAAAGTATCTATTTAGTAGAGTGCACTCTAAACACATTATCTATTTATTTTTCTCTAGCCTTTCCTAGCCATGCAACTCATCCACCTAAGCTTCATGGGTGCCCCCCACATCATACCCTATTTTTCATACTACGTTGACTGGAAAAAAGATAAATCACCCAAAACAAGATCTTCATGTTTTCTTTTCCTACGATGTTGTACCGTGCACATACCTAGTTGCATAGTGGTAGTAGTTGTAGTACAAACTTCTTAGTAGGAGTAGTAGTACGAAGTGCTCCTACTCTATCAATGAGTACCATTTGACACCCAAATTTCTTGGCTTCCATGCTACATCTAGATCTTCCCCTCCTCGTTTATGTTTTCCAATGCGGCGGGTGGGGTGCGGTTTGCCGATAGTCAGTTTTCTCAACTGCGGTCCCACATGAAAGTGAAAATGCTAGGCAACACGCCTTCCCTAGCTATGTGGCATGCCGGACGGGCCATGGAGTACTCCCAATTCCCGGGCATGTGGGGGTGCGACACGAATACGGCAGGCCTTCTCTTTTACTAGCAATGTGCCCATGCACTGCAACGGATCCAAAGTAGAATAGTACTTGTTCACAAACTTCAAGAAAACACTCTTGTTTACATATATATATATATACCACTAAAAATATATTACTTTTCACTCAAAATATATTTCTGAGGCTGTTTTGATGAGGTGAGGGAGGGATGTGGTTGCTTTCAAGATAATAAGGGGTTTTCTACAAATTGGAGCAGAGAAGTGGGCTATAGTTGCAAAAATGCCACAACTTACCTAACAACCATTAGATGCAGATCTAATGGTCAGAAATGATGGATAGTAGACACACCACCATCACCAACTGAGTCTTTTATAGGAGTACAAAAACATGTATAAATTGTAACCTTTGGTTCTGCTCCTTGGCACGATCGATAGATAGAAATAACTATTGGAAACACTAGGGCGGGGCTTTTTCCGCTAGATAAGCATGGTAGTAACTAGATTGGCGCATCGTCGGTTTGGTCACATGCGGTCTGACATGTTGTAGTGCTACTTGCAAGATGCCCGTGCATTGTATGAAGTTGATGGAAAAGGTAACCGAAACTTATAAATTGATGAATGGGGTACTAGTTACGCAGTGATGCATATAATTGCCTCCAAATGTGAGCAAAGGGATCGCACATGTCTGTATTGACTAGAACGAGAATGCAATAGCACACAAAGAATTTAGGCCACGATGATGCGATCGCAGTGGAGGTTACAGGAGGCAAGAAGAAAGATGCATCCATCAATGTACGACCTCCTCCTCCTCGACTCAGTGCACCGGGCCACCGACCGACGACTTAGGAGTGGCGGCTTTTGTGGTGAGGTCAAGGTGCCTCTCAGCAAAGGTGTCCAATGCTACCAGTCAGTTGAGGAAAGCCAACGTCGTAGTGTCCTCACTGGCCTTGTAGATACCTATGTCGACGACTTCCTCATACATTTGGATGTGTAGGTCGACGAATTCTTGCAGGGCGAGGCTCCTCGCAGCAAGCACGACCTCCAGGTGGACATTCTACGTTGCATCGGCGGGTAGTTGCATGGCCACCAGTGCCTAGGTTCTCTCCATGGAGACCGATTAGGGTGGCACACAATGAGGAGCCTGGGCGCGTGTGCTGGAGGAGTACGACGATGTCGTCCGCGAGCTTCTTGATGACGGTGAACTTGTTGATGGTGGCAACGATCATCTGGTCCAACTGAGAGTCGTAGCTGGCGTCGATGATGACCATGAACCAGTCGGTCGCCAACACCGTCTAGAGATGATCCTCGTCGCCATGCCACAGGCCGGTGTCGTGGACCATCTGGCACAGCCGCTGGCCGCTCACACACTGATAACCCACAAGTATAGGGGATCGCAACAGTTTTCGAGGGTAGAGTATTCAACCCAAATTTATAGATTCGACACAAGGGGAGGCAAAGGACATTTGAAGGTATTAGCAGCTGAGTTGTCAATTCAACGACACCTCTGCACCAACGTAATCAGTAGCAAAGTAATATGATAGTTTGATATAATGACAGTAGCAATGGTAACAGTAACAGTGATAGCAATAGTTTTGTAGCAAGTGCAATACTAACGATAGCAATGGTAACTTAGCAAGAACAATATAAGATAAATTTGTAGGCATTGGTCGGTGACTTGTTGGACGATATTCATCATGAGACAATTATAACCTAGGGCGATACGGCACTAGAACTAGTTCATCAATATAATGTAGGCATGTATTCCGTAAATAGTCATACGTGCTTATGGAAAGAACTTGCATGACATCTTTTGTCCCACTCTCCCGTGGGAGCGGGGTCCTATTGGAAACTAAGGGATATTAATGCCTCCTTTTAATAGAGAACCGAAACAAAGCACTAACACACTATGAATACATGAACTCCTCAAACTACGGTCATGATCGGGAGTGGTCCCGGCTATTGTCACTCGGGGGTTGCCGGATCATAACACGTATTAGGTGACTATAACTTGCAAGATCGAATCTAGAACATGGACATAATGGTGATAACTTAAATGGTTCAGATATGAAATCATGGCACCCGGGCTCAAAGTGACAAGCATTAAGCATGGCAAAGTCATAGCAACATCAATCTTAGAACATAGTGGATACTAGGGATCATGCCCTAACAAAACTAACTCGATTACATGATGAATCTCATCTAACTCCTCACCGACCAGTGAGCCTACAAAGGAATTACTCACTCCTGGTGGGGAGCAGCATGGAATTGGCAATGGAGAAGGGTTGGTGATGACGAAGAACGAACATCCCCCACTCCTGAGCCCCAAACGGACTCGAGATCTGGCCTCCCGATGAAGAACAGGAGGTGACGGCGGCTCCGTCTTGTGGATCACGATAATTCTTTATCCCTCATTTTTTCTGGAAAAATAGTATTTTGTAGTGTTAGTTTCAGGGTCTGTGGGGCCACCAGGTGGGGACAACACACCTGGGCGCGCCAGGAGGGGCGCCCTGGTGGGTTGTGCCCACCCAGATGCCCCCTTCCGATGGATGTTGGCTCCAGAAATTCTTATTTATTGTATAAAAAATCCTCGCAAAGTTTCGTTCCATTCCAAGAACTTTTATTTCTGCACAAAAACAACACCATGTCTGCTGAAAACAGCGTCAGTCCGGGGTTAGTTTCATGCAAATCAAGAAAATTAGAGTCCAAAACAAGAGGAAAAGTGTTAGGAAAAGTAGATACATTGGAGACATATAAACTCCCCCAAGCTTAAACCTTTGCTTGTCCTAAAGCAATTTGGTTGATAAATTGAAAGTGAAAAAGAAAAACTTTTACGAACTCTTTTGCTCTTGTTTGCATAAATAAGCTTAAACAACACCCATGTTTTTAGCCAACATTATAACAAACCATGCCAACAATAACTCCTAAAGATTATATTAACTCATATCAATGACATAATCAGCTAGAGAGCAATAATAAGATATCTCAGACAACAACATGTTGTTAATACAACCATGATATAATATGACAATAGTGGTATCTCGCTAGCCCTTTCTGAGACCGCAAAACATAAATGCAGAGCACCTCCAAAGTTCAAGCAATGACTAAACATTGTAATTCATGGTAGAAAAGATCCAGTCATGATGCACCCAATATTAGCTACACACAATGCATAAGTCATGATAACAGTGCTCTCAGGTTCTGGAGCTTGTTTTAGAAGGTGATGACACAACATAAAAGTAAATAGATAGTCCCTTCGCAGAGGGAAGCAGTGATTTGCAGAGGTGCCAGAGCTTAAGTTTTTAAAACAGAGGTAAATGATATTTTGAGACATGCACCCTTCTCATTTACTTCATGACTATCAGTTATCAATATCTTCCATGCTAAGAACGCTAGTGGTGGTTCCCAAGCCATAAAAGCAAAGGTTTACTCCCCCTGCACCAACAATCTGTTGGGATCTACGGTAGGGTGCGTCGACTGCAAATTAAAATTTCCTACGCGTAGAACAACCAAGAACATGCTACGGGAGATGGATCATAGTTCGTTACCACTAGACGCGCAGTGCCGTGCAGCGGAAGAAGAGTTGGGGCAGCGCGTCCGCGTGGATCATCTCGTCCTCGTCCGATCTCCCTTGTACAACCAGTGGTCGGTTCCCACATACAGGTTCGCCGGTGCGGCGCAAGTGCACCGCCTCTAACGGTATCCGCACGTGCAGGAGGAACGTCGTGCAGCGGACTGCTAGGTCCGATCACACAACCGGTGGCGAGTGGAGGTGTCTATTCGCAACACATGCAAACCCTAGTGATAGCGCCGAAGCGATCGGCCCCGTGAGTGCGGCACCTCCACTATATATAGGCGTCCGTCGCGGGCTCAACACTTGGGCCTCGCACGGACCCTAAAGCCCATAAGTCTACTCAGCCACAATCCAAATACAGTTCGGATAACATCCGACCAGTGTCCTCGAATCCGACCTCATAGGTTCCTTCCCTTAAGCGCGCGACCCCTTAGGTTCAAGTCGGCTTGGTCGCAGTTCGGATCACCTCCGAACTGCACGGTTGGTAGCGGCCTCTAGCAAGGCATGCCGAACACCAAGCAGACTATGAAGCTGCTTAGCGAACCTATACATTACACTTCCATTCCTTTTGCCACACGATATATGTTATCGAGCTCAAGGCGAGTCTGTCATCCTTGTGCTAGCCCGACCTCTTTCTCGTTCCAGTGATGCCGACCACAAACCGGATTATCTCATAATCCTTGTCGCATGGCCATGCTTATCCTGGTCGGATCACACGAGGGGCCCAGAGTATATCTCTCCTGATCGAAGGGGCAAATCCCATCTTGCTCGACCACGTCTCGCAGCAGGGTTCTGGACAAACCCGGAACCTACCTTTATAACTACCCAGTTACGGAGTAGCGTTTGGTCGGCCCAAAGCAAGTCTGTCACCATCCCGAGTACATGCGTCAGCTCAGGTCTTAGGACATAGACCATATGTTGTACTAGAGACTCACAGATGACATATCGCTGCGTCTCATAGTTGGGTATGTCCGACTTGGACCTCATCTCGACTCGGATCTGACTACGTCGAATCCGACCAGATCCTTCCAGGTCCATATTATCCGGTTAGCATCCAATGCTCCATGGCTAGTGAGACCAAGCCATCGACCGTGTCATATTCTAGTCTAGTTGGCTACGCGTCCACACAACCCTTTCGACTAGGAACCTTTTAGGACAGTCATCATACAATGCATAGTCCCACAAACAAGTCACGTACTTGCTGATACACATCATTGGTAATGTACAAGGACCATCTTTATTCATAAACACATAGGAAATATCATCATACATGATTGCCTCTAGGGCATATCTCCAACACAATCACACTCCACGGCTTGTCTGAAACAATGGGTGCCTTCCAAATCAACAACAGTCCCAGGGGAGTTTTCTTTAATTATTTGCATTTTTAGTTCGGGACTGGAATCCCTATTACCGCCCTTTTCTCATGCGATGGTGAGTGAATAAACACTCGACCTTAGAATAACCCACTTATCATGGAAGATACCGACCACCTCATGTCGTTCCATGCATGATCCAGGCACACAAAAAGGATATTTATTAGAAGTTTTTAGAGGTGGCACATGCAAATTTACTGAGGACAGCAAGGTAATACCACATATAGGTAGGTATGGTGGACTCATTTGGAATAACGTTGGGTTCAAGGTTTTTGATTTATAAGCAGAATTCCCATTTAGTACAGGCGAAGGCTAGCAAATAGATTGAGAAGCGGCCAGCTAGAGAGCAACAACGGTCATGAACATGCATTATGCATAAGTAACATTGGACACTAGCATGAGTAGGATATGAACACCATGAACATAAATATCATAGAGGCTATGTTGGTTTTAATTCGACTACATGCATGAACATGTGCCAAGTCAAGCCACTCGAACATTCAGAGGAGGATACCATATTATCATACTACATCACAATCATTTTAACGCAATGTTGATATCCAAGATAAATCATTATCCACTCCCAGCTACTTACGCATGGCATGAGCAATTATAATCTCTAATTGTCATTGCAAACCTGTTTAATCATAATGGGCTGGATCATGGATACTAGGTTAAACATATTTACACAAACAGAATGTCGGTGTACTAGAGTAGGGGTACCCTAGTATCCCGAACTTGTGCACGGGCAGTTGCAGCGCCGCACGGCAAGGCTTGCCGGACGACCGCCAAAGTCCTCCGTGGGTTCCTTTGGAGCCATTCAAGAACAAAGCATTCAAGATGAAGAGACAAGGCCCCGACAAGAGGATCTTGCCGGGAAGAGACCAGGCCCCGGCAAGAGGAGCTTGCCGGGAAGGCCAACCACGGCACTTCAAGAAACTTGCCGCGATGCACCGCACGTCCCGGCAAGGTCCGGTGAAGCAACAAGCTTCTGGACTCGACAAGACGACGACCCCGACAAGGTACTCGTCGGGGGCCCGCTGCCACTCTGTACCCACGCTCCAGCGCACCCACCCGCGTGTCGCCATGAGGCTTCCTCAGGGGTGCGTGGCGGGAGCCTGTGCAGCCAGGGGTACGCGGTGGCAAGCAGAGATGAAGAGAAGGCCATCGTGGCAAACGGTGGCGCTCCTAACGGTCACTTTTTGCACTGTTTAGGCAACTCAGACGGGCATTCAATGACCTTGTCCCCTGCCGTCAGAGTTAGGTAGGGTGCACTGTGTCCACAGTAGCGGTAGCTGCACCTACCGCATCCTTTTCCATTTTTACCCTTCTAGTCTACGTTGCCACCTGTCGGTGACCCCTTGAAAGTATAAAAGGAGGCCCAAGCGCAACGTAGAGGGGGTTGGGGGCTCATTCGAAACATCAGGGACACTCTCACGCTCGGTCTGGCAGCGTCCATCGCTCCTGAGCAAAAATTCAATACACACAAACAAGCAGCAGTAGGGTTTTACGCATCCGTGCGGCCCGAAGCTGGGTAAAACTGCTCGCGTGTACTGCCTCGATCCGCTCTTTGTGCGGCCTCCGCCCCCCTCCGAACCGAAAGGGGCCCGGTCCCCATAGGTGTTGGTGGATCAGTTTCCCCGACATCTTTGGCGCGCTAGGTGGGGGGCGTCGAGATTGTGCGAACCCGATCCGGCGTGCACGCGAGCTAAATCTTCATCGTCTTCATCGACATGCCACCGAAGAAGAAGGATTCGGAGGCAGCCGTTCCGTCTGCGTCGCTTTCACCGCCTCCGGAGCAAACGGGTGGTGGAGTGGACGCCGGCGGAAGAATGGGCGTCGACGAGGGAGCCCTCAGTGCGGCCAAGTCCAAGGACAAGGCGGCACAGACCTCGGCGTCCATGCGCGCATCACGCCCCTCTCAGGAGGCGCGGGACCAGCAGCCTCATGGCGTTCGCAGCGCCATACGTCCGTTGGGCCAAGATCAAGCTGGTGGTTCTCGTGGCGCTCAAGACCAACGTGCGCGTCAACATGCTGGCTCAAGCGAAGTACGGCCGCCTGGACGGGGCACTGCTCCTTCTAACGTGGTTAGGAGTCCGAGCACGCTCCACTCCTCGCACCGTTCACCTCCGCCGCCCACCACTCCAGCGGAAGCCTTGGCGCGAGCTCAACTGCTCCTAGACTATCCTCCGACGGCGGACAAGACCGACGAATGGAGGGCCACTATCCAGAGCCTCATCGGCTTCGCCAACGGCGACACTGCGCGACAACCAAGCACGTCGCTGCCGCGGCAGGACAGCCGGACGCGAGCCGATGGCAACAAGACCGGGGGAGGTGCAACTTCCATGCACTCTCCACTACGAAGGCCAAAATCACCGACTCGCTTGGTCCACCCCGAGAGCGGCTCCACCGCGTCGTCGGACCCACGAGCTCGTCGCGACCAGCGCCAAGTTCTCCATGAACGACAACAAGAAGACGCTCGAACCCGCATCGAGCGCCGAAGAGAAGCGCGACGTCAATCCGACAAGCGCGCTGGGCCCTCTATTGACATGCATGCGCCAGGGGAACCAGGCGATCTGCCGTACGCGGTAGGTTGTCCTGCGTTCACCCGTGAGCTGCGGCAAGTCCTGTGGCCCAGCACAAAGAATTTCAAACCAGACGTACCAGAGAAGTACGACGGCAAGACGCATCCGTCGGAGTTTCTCAGCATCTACACCATCACGGTGCAGGCTGCCGGGGGACGGGACGACAAGATCCTTGCCAACTACTTCCCGTTGGTACTCAAGCCCAACGTCAGGTCCTGGCTCATGCACTTGCCGGACAATTCCATCTCCTCTTGGGCAGATTTATGCCATCAGTTTGTCGGCGCCTTTACAGGCGGCCACAAGCCACATGGCCAAGAGAGCGATCTTCATCTGCTCGCCCAGAAGGAAGGAGAGCCACTGCGCAAGTACATTCAGAGATTCAGCCGTGTACAGCACAACATCCCAGACGTCCACCCCGCCGCGATCATCTATGCGTTCCATCAGAACGTGCGAAACCGAAGGATGAGGGAGGAGATGGCGATGTGTAAGATCAGAGACGTCAGCGAGCTTTACGCCCTGGCCGACAAGTGTGCACGCGCTGAAGAGGGGAGGAGGCTCCCCGGAGAGAGTATAGGAGCAGGAGGATCCGACAGTGAGGATGCCGCCCCGACAAGGAAAGGCCGGCGGTGGAACAACAGAAGGAAAAAGGGCAAGGAAGTGCTAGCTGTTGAGCAGGCCGGCAACGGAGGTGGCGCCAAGGAAACTAAGGATGGTGGCTCCGGCAAGGAGGCCCAGCCTGTGGCGGCCGCCGACAAGCAGGACAGCTCCGGCAAGCAGTATTGTAAGATTCACCGCACCAAGGGTCACGATCTCCAGAACTGCAAGAAAGTCGAACAGCTTGTTGAGCTGCAGAAAGCTGAATACGAGCGGCGCGACAAGGAGAAGGCCCAGGAAGGTGCTGGTGGACCCGGCAAGAAACGTCCCGGCCGAGGAGGACGCCGTGGCAAGGCCAAGCAGCGGCAAGGAGACAGACCTCCCCGCGGCCGCGACAAGGATGAAGATGACGACGACGACGAAGATGTGGATGATGATGAGGCCGACGAGCAGGAATTTCAGAAAGCCACAGAGGTCCTATGCGTTGACGGTGGCGCCTCTCTGCATACTTCGCACCGCCAACTCAAGCAGTGGATGCGGGAAGTGAATGCAGCAGAGCCATCCATAGAGTCACGCAAGCCCCTGAAATGGTCCAGCACGCCTATCATCTTCGACATTGAGGATCACCCTGATCGGGTAACTGCGGTCGGGTGCTTGCCGATGTTGGTTTCACCAACTGTCCGCAACCTCAAGGTCACGAAGATGCTAGTTGACGGCGGGGCCGGCTTGAATCTGATCTCCTCCGCGGTCCTTCAGAAACTCCAGATCCCTGACAGCGAGCTCGAAGAGACCGGCACATTCCAAGGAATCAACCCGGGAAGGAGCAAGCCGAAGGGGAAGATCACGCTGCCGGTCACATTTGGCAGCGAGCTGAATTTTAGAACTGAGAGGGTCACATTTGACGTTGCCGATTTTCCATTGCCCTACAATGGGATCCTTGGCCGTCCAGCGCTCGCCAAGTTTATGGCAGCCTCTCATTATGCATACAACATGCTCAAGATGCCAGGCCCGATAAGTGTCACCTCTGTCCCCGGCGACAAGAAGGATGCCCTTATCTGCGCTGACAAGATCTACCGGGAAGCAACAGCCGTAGCTGATCATAACACACTTGCCACTGAAGCTCCCGGGGGGAAGAAGAAGACAAAGTCCGGCAAGAACTCTGATGCCCACTCCGGCAAGCGCACCTCTTCGGAGTGCTGCGCTACCGTCGAGGACGCACCATCGAGCTCCACCGGCAAGTGCAAGAAGACGATGGCAGCTCCACCTGAGACCAAGAAGGTGTCCGCCAAGGAGGACGGCACTGGTGGTACCTTCACCATCAGTGCCACGCTTGACCCCAAATAGGAAAGCGCGCTCATTGCTTTCCTGCGGGCGAATGTCGACGTGTTTGCATGGCAACAGTCTGATATCCCCGGTGTTCCCAGGAAAGTAATTGAGCACCACCTAGCCGTTTGTCCTCATGCTCGGCCCGTCAAGCAGAAAGTCAGGAAGCAAGCAGTGGAGCGCCAAGAATTCATTGCAGAAGAGATCAGGAAATTGGAAGCAGCAGGCCTTGTCAGAGGAGTGCTCCATCCCACGTGGTTGGCCAATCCTGTAGTCATGCGCAAGGCGAACGGGAAATGGAGACTTTGTATTGACTTCACTGATGTTAATAAAGCTTGTCCCAAAGACCCATTTCCCTTGCCGCGTATTGACCAGATTGTTGACTCCACAGCCGGATGTGATTTTCTTTCATTTCTTGATGCATACTCAGGATACCATCAAATCTTCATGGCATAAGAGGATGAGGAAAAAACCGCATTTATCACCCCTTGCGGCACATACTGTTTTGTACGGATGCCCTTTGGGTTGAAGAATGCTGGTTCAACATTTGCAAGGGTAGTCCGTGTCGCTTTTGAGCCACAGATACACAGAAATGTGGAAGCCTACATGGATGATATAGTGGTCAAGAGCAAGGACAAGGCTACCCTGATCCAAGATTTAGAAGAAACTTTTGCAAATCTGCGCAAGATCAACCTCAAGCTCAACCCCGAGAAGTGCGTGTTTGGAGTCCCTTCCGGCAAGCTTCTCGGGTTCTTTGTGTCTCAGTGGGGAATCGAAGCCAACCCCGACAAGATCAAGGCCATCGAGCAGATTGAAGCACCAAAGCGCGTCAAGGATGTACGAAAGCTTGGCAGTTGCGTGGCTGCTCTCGGCAGGTTTATCTCTAAGTCTGCTGAGCGCGCCCTGCCGTTTTTCAAAATATTGAAAAAGGCAGGTCCAATGAAATGAACTCCGGAAGCGGAGGATGCGCTGTAGGACTTGAAGAGGTACCTGTCCTCCACTCCAATACTTGTCGCACCTAAGCCACAAGAGAAGTTGCTGCTGTACCTAGCGGCAACCAATCAAGTGGTTAGTGCTGCGTTAGTAGCGGAGAGGGAGGCGGATGATGAGCCAGTGACCGCGACAAGTGAATCCAGCGACAAGCAGGGGGCTTCTCCGACAAGCTCTGGCCCCGACAAAGTTGAGTCTGTGCAGGCATGCAAGGAGGTGCAGAGGAAAATGGTGCAGCGCCCAGTTTACTTTGTCAGTTCCCTTCTACAGGGGGCTAGATCAAGGTATTTTGGCGTACAGAAATTGCTTTTCGGCCTTCTCATGGCCTTGAGAAAGCTGCGCCATTACTTCCAGGCACATGAGATAACAGTTGTCACTCGCTTTCTGTTGAAGAGGATACTGCAAAATCCAGAAGCAACAGGCAGGATTGTCGAGTGGGCACTGGAACTGTCAAGCTTTGGCCTCAAGTTTGAGAGTACTTCCACTATACACAGCAGAGCATTGGCAGAATTCATAGCGGAGTGGACGCCAACCCCAGACGAAGAAATTCCAGAGACGAGCATCCCCGTCAAGGAGACAAGCAAAGAGTGGCTGATGTACTTTGATGGTGCCTTCTCGCTGCAAGGCGCCGGTGCTGGCGTGCTGCTTATCGCACCCACCGGAGAGCACCTCAAGTACATAGTCCAGATGCACTTTCCCAAGGAGCAAGCAACGAACAATACTGCAGAGTATGAGGGTTTGCTTGCCGGCCTCAGAATCGCAGCCGACCTTGGGATCAAGAAACTCATTGTAAGGGGTGACTCGCAGCTTGTCGTCCGCCAAATGAACAAGAACTACCAGAGTCCATTGATGGAAGCTTATGTTGATGAAGTGAGAAAGCTAGAAGAACACTTTGACGGCCTACAAATGGAGCATGTTCCGCGAGCTCAGAATGACATTGTTGATGGCCTGTCAAAGTGCGCTGCACTAAAGTTGCCTGTGGAACCAGGGATTTTTGTGCTCAAGCTGACTAAACCATCCGTAACACCGTCAACTGGATAGAGAAAGAAGAGGAAGTTGGTTTCTGATGACTACTTTCCGGCAGAGCTTCCCGAAGCCGCCGCCAAGAAGGTCCCCAAGATCAACGCCAAGAGTGCTGAGGAGCAGTCTGCTCCGGCGAACCTCTTGGTTTGTTCCATTGAAGCAGACGCTCCCGACAAGTTTTGCTCCGGCAAGCTTGCCGGGGAATATCACGCTCCGGCCGAACCGCAGGTTCTTGCCGTAGAAGCGGATGTTCGCACAGCAACAGATATGCCTTTAGCCCTTGTTGTCGAGCCGCAAGCTCCAGCATGGGCGCAGCAGATCGTCCGTTTCCTTCAGACAGGAGAGCTTCCCGAAGAGCAAGAAGAAGCGGAAAGAGTAGCCCGGTAGTCAAGTATGTACAAGTTTGTCGACAACACACTGTACAGAATAAGACTCAACGGTGTGAAATTGAAGTGCATTCGCCGGGAAGATGGACAACAGCTGTTGGCAGAGATACATGGAGGCATATGTGGTCACCACATTGGCGCAAGAGCACTTGCCGGCGAAGCATTCCGACAAGGTTTCTTCTGGCCGACAGCCCTCCAGGATGCAACTGCACAAGTAACCAAGTGTGAAGCGTGCCAGTTCCATTCCAAACAGATACACCAGCCAGCTCAAGCTCTCCAGACGATCCCTTTATCCTGGCCATTTTCGGTCTGGGGGCTCGACATCCTTGGCCCCTTTCCCCGAGCTGTCGGGGGCTTTGAGTTCTTGTACGTCGCCATCGACAAGTTCACAAAGTGGCCGGAAGTGGAACCAGTGAGGAAGGTGACAGCACAGTCAGCAGTCAAGTTCTTCAGGTCGATTGTTTGCCGTTTCGGGATCGCTAACAGGATCATCACCGACAACGGCACGCAATTTACGAGCCGCACCTTCATGCAGTACGTCCAAGATCTTGGCGCCAAGGTCTGCTTCGCTTCTGTTGCTCATCCGAGAAGCAACGGTCAAGCGGAGAGGGCAAATGCTAAAGTGCTGCGAGGCCTCAAGACCAGAATTTTCGACAGGCTGCACAAGTGTGGAAGAAACTGGATCGAGGAGCTGCCGGTGGTTCTTTGGTCGATCAGGATGACGCCAAATCGAGCCACTGGCCAGACACCCTTTGCTCTAGTCTACGGAGCAGAGGCAGTTCTCCCCATGGAACTCGTTTACGGGTCACCTTGAGTGCTCGCTTATGATGAGCTCGAGCGAGAGCAGTTGCGCCAAGATAACGCGCTGCTCCTTGAGGAAGACCGTCTTCAGGCTGCTGTGCGAGCCGCTCGCTACCAGCAAGCTTTGCGTCGCTACCATAGCCGCAAAGTTAAAGCCAGGAGCTTTGAGGAAGGCGACCTTGTTCTTCGGCGTGTTCAGTCCGCCAAGAATTCCAACAAGTTGACGCCAAAGTGGGAAGGCCCTTATCGGGTGAAACGAGTCACTAGGCCCGGCGCTGTCCGCCTTGAGACCGAAGATGGCATTCTGGTGAGCAAATCCTGGAACATTGAACATCTTCGTAAGTTTTACCCGTAGGGCGCGGTTGCCGGAAGCTTTTCCGGCAACCACCTTTTGTACAAGTCTTGCCGCTGTTGCATGTAATCCTTTATACAAAGCCGGGCGCAGACCCCGTGCACCAGTAAAGTTCATGTGCCCCGCACATCTTGTCACTTTTTATGCTATAATCCTTTTTTGCATATGTTATCTGACACTTTGTGCAGCACCAGACCCCGGTAAGCGATAACGAGCCCAAGGCTCCATATCATTACTTTATTTCTCTGTTTCTTTCTCAAAAGAAGGAAGGTTCCCTCGCCCACAAGGTTTACCGGGGGGGGGAGGAGAAGATAATGGTGTGGACCAGGCTGTTCAAGAAAGTTTCTCCTTGCCGGGAAGCAGACGACAGAAAAGCTAAGTTGCTAAAAGTTTGAGCAATCAGTTTTTTAAGTTTTTGAGTTATTTTCCTTGAACGACCGTGCTTTGTATGGAAAACCTGTGCGCGGAGGAACCAACTCGTAGCTAGCTGCGCCCTTACTTTGTTTCGAGTCCGCTCAACAACTTAAGTGAGCTGCAACTAGTTGCGACAAGGTTGCTTGTCGGTAGCGACCCCGCCAGCAGGCTGCTGAAGTTCCGCACTCGGCACTCGCGGCAAGGGTGCCTGCACCGGCAAGTTTCCCTAGAAAATGTAGGGCAGAACCATACAAAGCCAAGAGTCGAGTAAAGGAAGTAACACAGCAATTTTTTGCCTAAGATAGAGTTATATTACAAAAATAACTTGTCGCGCCTCTAATAAAGTGTTCCCATGACATGACTGGCAGTGACAAGAAAAGAAGAAAACGGATGGCCTAATCTACGCGATCGCCGTCAACCCTTTTGACCTCGTTCACCCTGTCCACAATGGGTGCGACGAGGGCCTTAAGTGCGTCAAGATCAGCGTCCGCCGGCAGCCTCTTGAGGACGTTGGTGGGATTGAGGCCCGGATTGCGGAAGGCCACCTTCACCAGCACCTTCTCCAGAACTCCGGCACAAATCGAGCGTGACTCGTCGGCCAACTGCTTTGGGATCCGTTCCCGGAGTTGCTGGAGCGCCGTCGCCACGCCTTTGAAGAATAGAGTGAGCTTGGCGCTGGGTTGGAGGTTCTCGTCGGAGGAGTACCCGAAGCCTTCCACCCCCAATTGCACCAGCTCCTCTTCGATGACTGCAGCAATGTTCACGAGGCCCTCCGTCCAGAGCTCCATAGTATCTCTGAGAAGATTCTGGGTTTCGGCGGCCCTCGCTAGCAGCGCCTCGTTGGCCTTGATGTACTTCTTCAAGTCCGCCTCCCGTTTCTTGGCGCTGCCCAACGTCTCTGTCAGGGTGGCCAGCTTCACCTCCAGATCAGCATTGGAATTCTTGGCGGCGCGCAGCTCTTTGCCCTTCTCGGAGAGTTGGCCCTGCAGCTCACCGTGGGCAAGGGCGTCCTTCTCGCGCTCCAGCTTGAGCACGGCAAGCTCTTCGCCACCCACCTTCAGATCAGCCTACAGCTACACCACCTTTACTTCCAATTCTTTCTTGGCGGTCTCGGCAGCCGCAGCCGCATCCTTTGCCTCTTGGAGCGACCCGCCAAGTGCCCGTTCGCGCGCGGCAAGCTCCTCCTCGTGGATGTCGAGGTTCACTTTCCGCTGAGCCAGCTCGCCTTCTCGCGCGTACAGCTTCTCGCCGGTGAGCCGCTGCTGCTCTTCAGCTTCGGCCTTCTCGAGGAGGAAGGCCTTCCGCTCTTCAGCAAGCTGCTCCCGCTCCTCCGCCAAGGCCCGGAGAGCTTCCTGGCAAAAACCCCGGAGCTCCTCCGCGCGCTTCTCTATATCCACGCTCGCTTTCGCGACGAGCGCTTCCCGGGACTCCAACTTGACTTGACGGGCGTGATAAAGTGCCAGCAGCCTCCGCAGCAGCCGCTCCTCCTCGGGCTCGTCACTGCTGCTTCCCGGCGCGTCAACGATCGACAACCCGGCGGAGGCGAGCGCCTCCCCATCCAGAACTTCTCCTTCCACCGGCGCCTTGGAGCTTGACGCCCAAGGGAGCTTGATGAAGATGCCCTCGCCAGCCTTCAGATAGGCGCCGGGCTGGGGCTCCTCGGAGCCTGACGCTGCGGCGGCGGCGGAGGGATCGGCGGTCGGTGCAGCGCCTGACGCTCCTGCGGCCTCAGGGCCGTCAGTGCGATCGCCAGATCCCCCGCCAGCTTCCTCGGTGGCAACCTTGGCGGCCTCTTCACTGGCAGGCACATCGGCACCAGCTCCGTCTTCGGCGGCCGTGGCATCATCAGTGTTGCCGCGCGCGTCCTCTCCGCCGCCCGCCTCGGTCTCCATTGGATCCGCGGAGGGTGGATCTGACGACCGGAGAAGAATGAGAAGTCAAACAAGCACTCAAGAAGAAAAATCAGCAGAAGAATACAAAGAAAGTTTCGGGCAGGAAGGATTACCTGTGCTGGGATCCGCTGTCATAAGCTCCACCACCGGCGGATACGGAGTTAGATTTGGTATAACCCAGGCTCCGCGCGTGCCCGTGCCCTGTTTTGGGCCTGGCCCAACAGCGCTCAGCACCATGCGTGGCCCAGGCCCGGGGGCTCCTGTCGGTGTACTAGAGTAGGGGTACCCTAGTATCCCGAACTTGTGCACGGGCAGTTGCAGCACCGCACGGCAAGGCTTGCCGGACGACCGCCAGAGTCCTCCGTGGGTTCCTTTGGAGCCATTCAAGAACAAAGCATTCAAGATGAAGAGACAAGGCCCCGACAAGAGGATCTTGCCAGGAAGAGACAAGGCCCCGGCAAGAGGAGCTTGCCGGGAAGGCCAACCACGGCACTTCAAGAAACTTGCCGCGATGCACCGCACGTCCCGGCAAGGTCCGGTGAAGCGACAAGCTTCTGGACTCGACAAGACGATGACCCCGACAAGGTACTCGTCGGGGGCCCGCTGCCACTCTGTACCCACGCTCCAGCGCACCCACCCGCGTGTCGCCATGAGGCTTCCTCAGGGGCGCGTGGCGGGAGCCTGTGCAGCCAGGGGTACGCGGTGGCAAGCGGAGATGAAGAGAAGGCCATCGTGGCAAACGGTGGCGCTCCTAACGGTCACTTTTTGCACTGTTTAGGCAACTCAGACGGGCATTCAATGACCTTGTCCCCTGCCGTCAGAGTTAGGTAGGGTGCACTGTGTCCACAGTAGCGGTAGCTGCACCTACCGCATCCTTTTCCATTTTACCCTTCTAGTCTACGTTGCCACCTGTCGGTGACCCCTTGAAAGTATAAAGGAGGCCAAGCGCAACGTAGAGGGGGTTGGGGGCTCATTCGAAACATCAGGGACACTCTCACGCTCGGTCTGGCAGCGTCCATCGCTCCTGAGCAAAAATTCAATACACACAAACAAGCAGCAGTAGGGTTTTACGCATCCGTGCGGCCCGAAGCTGGGTAAAACTGCTCGCGTGTACTGCCTCGATCCGCTCTTTGTGCGGCCTCCGCCCCCCTCCGAACCGAAAGGGGCCCGATCCCCATAGGTGTTGGTGGATATGTTTCCCCGACACATAACAAGTTGAGTTCATACCCGTTTCTCTCTGCCACGACCAGTTCATCGAATATTGTCATTATTTCCTTTCACTTGCATGACCGAACGATATGAAAATAATAATAGTGCCAGAGTGTTGTGGACTAAGATGGAATCTGCAAACATTTTATTCAACAGGAGAAGACAAGGTAAAATGGGCTCTTTATAAGATCCACAGTTATTCATTTGAGATCCACTCAACATTTTCATCGTGGTCTTCTCCTCAGTATGACTCAAATAAAAAGAAAAGAAATTCAGAGAAACGCACTGAAATATTTTTGGAGTTTTTGGTTTTCTTGAACAAGCAAATAAAAGGGAAAAGCAAAAACAAAAAAACTATTTACACGGGAAAACTGCCAACAAGCAAAATAAGAACAAGGAAATCTTTTTGGGTTGTCTTTTCACTGCTACAACTAAGCATGCATAGAAAGTAAACTAAGTACAACTTTTTTTTGGTTTTTCTAAGGTTTTTCAAACACACAAGAAGAAAGCGAGAAAATAAAATTAAGCATGGATGATACAATGAAGAAGTGTGGACACCGACAAATGAAACAAGTGAACATGAATGTAATGTCGGTGGGAAACACGTACTCCCCCAATCTTAGGCTTTTGGCCTAACTTGGTAATCAATAAGTAATCTAGATAGTAGTCAGCATGGTAGCTCATCGAGGCTCTCGGTGCAGATGCCTCAGCTTGCCGTGCTGCCTCCACCACCGCGTTGTGAGCTCGGGCCTCGATCTCAAGAACAAAATATCTTCCCTTGCTGTGATAGTCAAAAAGAGTAGGCGTAGGCAAATATGTGTGTACAATAGATGTTTGATTAAACAATAGATTGTAAGTGAAGTTATGGATCTTTCCTTGGAGGATCTTATGACTTTTCAAAGCATCTAAGTCTAAATACTACGTGGGTAGGATAGGGTCAAAGGGAAAAGGTGAAATACCCAGCCCTCGTGCTAAACGCATGGCATATATTCTAGCATAGAAATAGCCACTATTAGCGTTATGCTGCAGTCTGTGTGCAACAATCGCTCCAAGGTTATAATTCCTTTCACCGGTGACAGTGGTGCGTATGAGGCTCAAGTCTGGAGCACAAAGTGTACTACAGTCTTGCTTGCCTACTATATATTGCCTGTTAAATAATGCAAAGTACTGAATTGCAGGAAAATGAATGCTCTTTATTCTACCTTGTCTCACTCCCCTCGTCCCACCGTAGCAAAGACTAGTTAAGAATGATCGGTACTCAGCCTTTGGTGGTTCGTCAAGCGAACCCCGGAATGGGAGTTTGCAGTGGTGAGGAAAACTCTCTAGTGAAATGGTAAATGGATTTTCATAAATCTTAAATAACACCCTAGACTCACGGGGATGGAATCTAAATCCTTTGACAAATGATTCAGTGAGAGTGTGGTGTTGTTCGCACTTATCTGAAATGTAGGGACCGAGACCGGCATTGTGAACATATTGCTCAAATTCCTCCTTAATGCCCACAGGCATCATATAATCATCGCAAGGCCATAAGCATGTTTAGGTGGCTGCATCTCGAATGGAACTCTCACTTGGTTCAACATAAGACAGGCGAGCGGAGTTGTCAGTTGAAGACGCTCTCGAGGATCTCCTCCTCGAAGAACTCCTTGCAAATAGGTTCATCATGTTCGCATACAATTTTCTAAAAAAAATTGGGTGACAAAAATTTATCAACAAAACTTTATAAGATTGATAGCAACTACTCATAGGGATACATAGAGGCCATAGCAAGCATTCAAACTACTTAGAACTCTAAGAATTCAACATGCAAGCGCATCTACAACAGCACCAAGAGTAGCTAATTACTCAAAATATAAACCACTAAAACAAAAACTAATTGGACAAACGGTGGAGTCACATACCAAGCAATAATCCCCCGAAACTGTATCGAAAATGGAGCTTCAAGCAAAGAGATCAAAATCCTCGGGTTTGAGAGCAAGAACATGGGAGAGAGAGCAATGGCGAATTTTTTTTCTAGAGGTAAGTGATGATGTGGTGTGAAGGGATAAGTGAGAGGGCCCATGTGGGGACCACAACCCACCAGGGCGCGCCTGGGGGTCCTGGTGCGCCCAGGTGGGTTGTGCCCACCTGGTGCACCTCCCTCTGATGTTATTTGCACCAAAAATTCTTAAATATTCGGGGAAAATGTACTAAATTTCCAGGGCATTCTGAGAACTTTTATTTTTGGGTCATTTTTTATTGCACGGAAAATTCAGAAAACATACAAAACATGGCATTTTCTTTTATTTAACTAATAAAAACAGAAAACAAAAGGTAGGGACAGAAGGTAGTGCTTACTAAATTCATCAACTTCATACTTCTCGAAAATGATCCATTAATAAGGTTGATCGGGTCTTATTAACAACCACTTTTGATTAGCATGAAACTGAAGAACTTTCATAAATCACTAAGTTACCTGAACGGGGATATGAATGTTCCCAACAATAAGCATTTCATATTTATTTTTGGCAGTAGGTAGAGGTATTTGAAAACTTCCAATAGTGATTGTCGGAGATTTTTCAATAGCATCAATACCATTCACTTGGAGTTGTTTCTTCGGAAAGTGCACTGTATTCTCATTACCATTGATATGAAATGTGACCTTTGCTTTTATTGCAATCAATAACAGCCCCTGCAGTATTCAAGAAGGGTCTACCAAGGATAATCGACATGTTGTCATCCTCGGGCATCTCAAGTATAACATAGTCAGTCAAAATAGTAACATTAGCAACAACAGCAGGCACATCTTCACAAATACCGTTAGGTATGGTTGTTGATTTTTCAGCCATTTGCAAAGATATTTCAGTAGGTGTGAGTTTATTCAATCAAGTATTTTATGTAAAGAGAAAGGCATAACACTGACACCATCTCCTAAATCACATAAATCAGTTTTCATATAATTCTTTTTGATAGAGCAATGTATAGTTTGTATTCCCGGATCTTCAAGTTTTTTAGGTACTCCATCTTTAAAAGTTTAATTAGCAAGCATAGTGGAGATTTCAGCTTCCGGTATTTTTCTCTTATTAGTGATGATGTCTTTCATATACTTTGCATAAGGAGGCATTTTCAAGATATCAGTCAAGCGAGTATGCAAAAAGACTAGCCTCAGCATTTCAGCAGAGCATTCAAATTCTTCATCATCTTTCTTTCTAGTTGACTTAGGTGGAAAGGGCATAGGTTTTTGAACCCATGGTTCTCTTTCTTTACCGTGTTTTCTAGCAATGAAGTCTCTTTTATCATATCTTGTATTCTTAGGTTGTGGGTTATCAAGATCAACTGGTGGTTCCATCTCAACCTCATTGTCTGGTTCTTTACTATTTGGTTGACTATCTTCATGACATCATAAAATTTTGCATTATCAGAAGGTGAGTGTTCACTACCATCAGAGATAGAAACTTCATTATCATTATCAGGAGGTTTTTCTATTTCAGATTCACTAGAAGCATCCAAAGTCCTATCATTTTTCTTCTTCTTTTTCATTCTAGAAGGACTAGGTGCATCAGTTTAACTCTTTGAGAATCTTGTTCAATTCTTTTGGGTGTCCCTCAGGATATAGTGGTTCCTGAGTCATTTTACCTCCTCTAGTTGCAACTCTAACAGCAAAGTCATGTATATTATTATTCATTTCATCTAGCAACTCTCTTTGAGATTTAGCAACTTGTTCTAAATGGGTTTGTACCATAGAGGCATGCTTTCCAACACCTCTAACATCATTTGATATTCCAAATAACAAGTCACTCAAGCGAGCAATCATATCCGAATTGTATTTCAATTGTTTCATAACATTTGCATTGAAGTGATCTTGTTTTCTAATATAGTTTTCAAACTCATAAAGGCATTGGCTAAGGTGCATATTGTGAGGATTGTCATTTTCATTGAATTTCATAAGAGAATTTACCTCTACCACCTTAGGATGTGGTGGTGTATTAAGCCCATGTATTTCTTTGATAGGAGGTAAATTTTTGACATCCTCAGCTTTAATACCTTTTTCCTTCATGGATTTCTTTGCCTCTTGCATATCTTCGGGACTGATATATAATATACCCCTGTTCTTCAGAGTGGGCTTAGGCGGTGGTTCAGGAAGAGTCCAATCATCATAATTTTTCAATATGTTATTCAATAATTATTCAGCTTGACCAACAGTTCGTTCCCTGAAAACACAACCAGCACAACTGTCTAGGAATTCGCTAGAAGCATCGGTTAGTCCATTCTAGAAGATATCAATTATTTCATTTTTCTTAAGAGGATGATAAGGCAAAGCATTAAGTAACTAGCAAAGCCTCCCCCAAGCTTGTGGGAGACTCTCTTCTTTAATTTGCACAAAGTTAAATATTTCCTGTAATGCAGCTTGTTTCTTATGAGCAGGGAAATATTTTCTAGAGAAGTAATAAATCATATCCTGGGGACTACGCAAACAACCAGGAGCAAGAGTATTGTACCAAGCGTTAGCATCACCCTTTAATGAGAACGGAAATAATTTGAGAATAAAGTAATAGCGAGTATTCTCATCATGACCAAAAAGGGCGTCTATGTCATTCAACTTAGTAAGATGTGCCACAACAGTTTCAGTTTCATAACCATGGAAAGGATCAAATTCAACCAAAGTAATTAACTCTAGGTCAACAGAGAATTCATAAATCTTATCATCAATAAAGATAGGTGACGTAGCAAACTTAGGATCATATTGCATTCTAGCAATCAGAGATTTTTCTTTATACTTGCATAGTAATTTATCTAGATCATCTCTATCCTTACAAGCAAGAATATCTCTAGTTGTCTCTTCATTCATAACATAACCTTTCGGTACCTTTGGAAATTCATATCTAGGAAGGCTAGTTCTAGCAGGTGTTTCAGGAGTTTCAGTTTCAAGCTCATCATCAGATTCAACAACATCATGTTGTATTACTCTAGCAATTTGTTCATCAAGAAAATCACCAAATAGAACATCATTATCATCAAGCAAGGTACTAGCATCATCATAAGTATCATTCATAGTAGAAGTAGCATCATCAATAACTTGCGACATAATAGGATTAATAGGGGACCGCAACAGTTTTCAAGGGTAGAGTATTCAACCCAAATTTATAGATTCGACACAAGGGGAGCCAAAGAATATTCGAAGGTATTAGCAGCTGATTTGCCAATTGTTAGAGTAATGGGCCACGGGTAGGTTAACCCGAAGCCCAGAACCTTGCAAGACATCGGAGCAGACTGCGCCCCTCAAGACGGCAAGATGAAGAGCCGCCTTCTGAAGGCCAGCTGAAGGAATAGCTGACTGCCCACATGTGGCTGAGTCCTGGAGGCGAGGTCAAGACGGGCCGACCCCCGCCTGGCGGCTTCCAGAGAAGCCGGCCACGGGGAGTCGGCCCACGGCACCAACAAAGCCCATGCCCTCATCAGGGGGGATGGGACGAGGAGTGGCAACAGTGAAGCCCACTCCCTCCCCTTTCTAGGGGATGGCTAGGCCACAGTGCGGTGTACCAACGGAGATCTCCGTCCGGCGCGGCACTGTTGCCATGCCATCCCTAACATTAGCACCAGTGGGCGGAGTCCTGTACCCACAACGGCCTATCAGTACGGTCCAGGGATGATGGGCCCTACCGGTCAGCGAGAGTCCAGAAGACGGCAAGAGCACCACCAGTCGGACCCGAAGGGAGCCAGTCCCCGAGAGTCGGCCTGCCCCTCCCACGGGTCCCACGCGCCATTAACCAGACGAGACAGGGAGTGGCTACAGTAATCGCTGGCCAGGCGGCGGGGCTGTAGCCATGACCCCATGACCAAGCCTGCGTGATTAGAGGCACGGCTACAGTAATTAGCAGTCGGCGAGGCCCACTAGTTGGTGGGCCCCAACAGTTGGCAGAGAGGCCGGCAGGCGAAGAGACTGACGGCTGGGCCCTGCGCCCAGTTGATTTACCGTTGTACCCCTAGGGGGTAGGCTTATATAAACCCCCCAGGGCACCCATGCAAAGGGTTCCAACCCATTAGAACTAGACCAGATCCTAGGGGGAGGAGAAAGCTAGCCTTGCCTTCTCCTACCTCCAGCATACAGCTCGAGGAGCGCCCTTGTACTCACTTTGCCTTAGTGATCATGCGGAGACCCCGCAGAGCAGGACTAGGGGTGTTATCTCCTAGGAGAGCCCCGAACCTAGTTAAAGTACGCCGGCGTTCGTGTCTACGCCTCATCCCGCTTCCAGGCACCGACGACGTTCTACTCGCTCCCACCATGATAAGCCATCCATTGGCATATGTCGCACCCAACCCCCGACATTTGGCGCCCACCATGGGGCCAGGTGCACCTTTGTCCGGAGACCTGTTCTGGACGGGACCCCTTTTCCTCCCTAGCAAGCACAGCCAGCCCGACATGCCAGACGGAGTCTGCGCCGACGCACTGCATGGCGCTGAAATCGCCTGCGCGGCCAGTTGCCTCGCCGATCTTGTCGATGAGGCCTGCCTCTCCAACGAGCCCGCATCCGACGCGGGCACAGTCGGCCCCGAGAGACTCCTTGCGGGCCTCCTCGATCAACTCCACGTCGTCAGCGAGCCAGCTGGGGACTTGGAGTCCATAGGCTCCACCGATCCGATGTTGGTCGACTCCGACACCGCGTCGCTTGACGCGTTCCCCACCAACGTGGTGGTCTACGACGAGCCACTCCCTTGCGCGGAGAGCGGCGGAAGCACCGTCACGGAGGTGCTTGTCATTGATCATGGCGAGCACTCCGGCAGAGGTGCTCATGACCCGCTCAACGCGGCGCTGCAAGACCTAGCAGCACCCATTCCCGAAGACGCCGACGCCGAGACGCTGGACGCATGCCGCCTTCAGCTAGTCGAAGGTGCCAAGAAGCTGGCCAGCATAAGACGCCTATCAGAGGCCTACCAGCGCGAGATGGACCGCGCTGTGGGCGGCACGCCGGCTCCAGCTGGGCCTAGCCGCCTTGGCATGGTCCAGCAGCGCGGCGTGGCCATCGCCAACCTGTTCGGGGTGAATCGCCCTGTTTACGCCACGCCTACGGAGAACATCCGAGCCGCCCAGGCGGCGGCGGACGAGCTGGACAAATTCGAGGGCGAAGAACGTCGCTTGATGACGGAGTGCGTCCAGCGACTCCTTGACGCGGCTGCGGAGCAGAACAAGGTCGGCTGCCGCACTGATGCGCCGCACCGGCAGAATGATGACCTGCTTCCCCACCGAGACCAAGGCGCGACATTTTGGACGCTGACTGGTGGCATCCGTGGAAGAAAATACAAGGATCCGGCTGCTAGCCGCAGTCGGACTCGCATCACCATAGAGCGCGACCTAGACGGCCGCCCAAGAGCAGTGGAACGATGGGACGACTGTCCGCCTCCTCCCCCTCGCACGGAAAGGTGAGTCTCCCTGCCGCCTGTTGATCACCCGACACTCGGTGACCGCCTTGGCCACCGAGAGGGAGTCGGAGAGAATGACGCCCGCCACCGGATCGAGCGTCTCCACCGATCCCTGGCGCTTGAAGAAGATGATGAGTTGGGTCCGCCGTGTTTTGGCCCCCGCATTCGAGACGAGCCCTTCCCCAAACGGTTCATGCTCCCAAGAGACACGCCCAAATACACCGGCTCCGTGAAGCCGGAAGACTTGCTAGTTGACTACTCCACGACCGTCAACATAGCAAACAGCAACAAGCATGTTGCCATGAAGTACGTTCCGCTCATGCTCCAGGGCACGGCCCGGACATGGCTGAACAGCTTGAAGCCCCACAGCATCAACAGTTGGGTCAACTTCATTGACGCCTTCGTCCGCAACTTCACCAACACATACAAGCGGCCTCCCAAACCTCGCCAGCTCTCCTTGTGCGTGCAAGGCCCCAACGAGTCAACTCGCGACTACCTCATGCGCTGGGCCGAGCTCCGTAAGTCATGCAAGGGCATGCACGAGGTGCAGGACATTGAGTACTTCACTGCAGGATGCCGAGAGGGCACCCTCCTCAAGCACAAGCTTCTCTGCGATGAGCCGGAGACCCTCGACGACCTGCCGATCATAGCAAACAAATATGCCACAGCCCACTCCGCCATGAATGCAGAGATTCAAGTTAGTGCGACAGGCAAGGTGGCTCCTCAGGCTCCTCGAACCCCGGCTGGAGACGCCAGTCGGCGTCAACAGCAAAACGACCACAAGCGCAAAGCCCCACAGCCGGCTTCCACTAGCCGGCAGGTGGCAACAGTCGAAGACCAGCAGCCGGAAGGGTAGCCTCCGCCCAAACGCCAGAAGGGAGGCAAGCCCAACTGGTTGTCGGCTTTCTCATATGAGCAGACTTTGGATGGTCCCTGCAAATTCCATAGTGGTGCGAAGCTGTCCAACCACACCACTCGGAAGTGCCACTGGCTCACTAGGATCGCCAAGGGAGACAGCCTCTTGCCTCCCCCACCTGCTGGGCAGCCGCCTCCTCCTCCGCCCCAGCAGCCGGCGGTCAGACCAGTCGGTGCAATACAAGAAAAGTACCTAGAAGAGCATGGAGCCTATATCGTGTTCACCAGCATGGCCGATGATCGATGCAGCAGGCGGCTGTAGCAGCAAGGAGTGAATGCAGTAGCATCTGAGACACCAGAGTTCATGCATTGGTCTGAGAAGCCCATCAGCTGGAGCAGAGCTGACCACCCGGAAGTAATGCCCAAACCCGGCTCATATGCCTTGGTTTTGGACGCCACCTTTGCCACGGACAAGCGAGCTGCTCGCTGCTCCAGAGTCCTGATAGACGGCGGTAGCAGCATCAACATCCTGTACAAGGATACCATGGAGAAATTAGGAATCAGACAGAGGCAGCTTCAGTCCAGCCGGACAGTATTCCATGGCATAGTTCCTGGCCTTTCCTACTCACCAATCGGCAAGATTCTGATTGACGTCCTCTTTGGAGACAAACATCATTTCCACCGAGAGTCAGTTTGGTTTGAGGTGGTGGACCTTGAGAGCCCATACCATGCGTTACTTGGCCGGCCTGCCCTGGCCAAGTTCATGGCTGTCCCCCACTATGCCTACCTCAAGATGAAGATGCTGAGTTCCAAGGGGATTCTGACCATAGCTGGCGACTACAAGAAGCCGTCCGCCTGCACAGCAGAGAGCAGTCGGCTGGCCGAGTCCCTCGTGATCGCAGCTGAGAAGCGGCTCCTTGACCGGGTTGTGGCGATGGCAAGCAAGCAGCCAGAGATGTCGCCTGATCCCAAGGAGTCGGAAGCTGAGGGCTCGTTTAAGCCGGCCAAAGAAACAAAGAAGATACCCTTGGACCCGGAGCACCCGGAGAGGTACGCTGTCGTATGTGCAAACCTCGACATCAAATAGGAAGGCGAGCTCGTCGATTTCCTCCGTGAGAATCGGGACATCTTCGCATGGTCCCCCAAAGACATGCCAGGTGTCCCAACGGATTTCGCCGAGCATAAATTACATGTCCGGTCTGATGCCAAGCCAGTCAGGCAGCCCTTGTGCCGCTTGTCAGAAGAGAAGAGAAGAGTTGTTGGAAAAGAGATAGCCCGACTGCTGGCAGCGGGCTTCATCATGGAGGTGTTCTTCCCAGAGTGGCTAGCCAACCTAGTCCTGGTACTGAAGAAGAACAAGCAGTGGCGAATGTGTATTGACTACACTAGCCTCAACAAAGCGTGCCCCAAGGACCCGTTCGCTTTTCCAAGGATCGACCAAGTGATAGACTCCATAGCCGGATGCGAGCTGTTGAGTTTCTTAGATGCATATTCAGGATATCACCAGATTAAGTTGAACCTGGCCGATAGACTGAAGACTGCCTTCATCACGCCATTTGGAGCCTTCTGCTACTTGACCATGATGTTCGGCTTGAGGAATGCTGGCGCAACCTTCCAAAGTTGCATGCAGAAGTGCCTCCTCAAGCAACTCGGCAGAAACGCCCATGTTTACGTGGACGATGTGGTGGTGAAGACGGAGAAGCATGGAACACTGCTGGAAGACCCAAATGAGACCTTTGAGAACTTGCGCCGATTTCAAATCAAGCTCAACCCGGAGAAATGCATCTTCGGAGTACCAGCCGGCCAGCTTCTTGGCTTCCTGGTCTCTGAACGCGGCATAGAGTGCAACCCTGTGAAAATCAAGGCCATTGAGAGGATGGAAGTACCCAGCCGATTGCTGGACGTACAAAAGTTCACCAGTTGTTTGGCATCCATCAGCCAATTCATCTGTCGGCCGGGCGAGAAGGCTCTCCCCCTATACCAACTCATGAAGAAGACTACTTTTTTCAAGTGGAACCACAAGGTGGACGAAGCTTTTCTCCAACTTAAGAAGATGTTGACTACTCCACCTGTCCTGGCAGCTCTGACTCCAAAGGAACCCATGCTCCTCTACATCGCCGCCACCAGCCGAGTAGTCAGCACAGTCATCATGGTAGAGTGCAAGGAGGAAGGCAAGGCACTACCAGTCCAGAGACCGGTATATTATTTGAGTGAAGTACTATCGACCTCCAAGCAAAACTACCCCCACTACCAGAAGATGTGCTACAGCGTGCACTTTGCCGCCAAGAAATTGAAGCCTTACTTTCAAGAGCATCCAATCACTGTGGTCTGCACAGCTCCACTAGCCGAGATCATCGGGAGCCGGGACGCTTTGGGCGAGTGGCCAAATGGGCCATAGATTTGCCCCCCCTAGACCATCTACTACCAGCCTCGCACCGCCATCAAGTCGCAAGCGCTGGCCGACTTCCTCGTCGACTGGGCTGAGACCCAATACCTGCCGCCAGCGCCCGACTCCACCCATTGGCGAATGCATTTTGACGGCTCCAAGATGCACACCGGCTTGGGAGACGGCATCGTCCTCACCTTTCCCAAAGGCGACAAGCTCAAATATGTGCTGCAAATCCATTTTGCCGCCTCCAACAACGTCGCCGAATACGAGGCACTCATTCAAGGGCTTCGGCTTGCCAAAGAGCTCAACATTCGCCGGATCCTGTGCCATGGTGACTCCGACTTGGTGGTCCAGCAATCGTCAGACGATTGGGACACCAAAGACGCAAACATGGCGAGCTACCGCTTCCTCGTACAGCAACTCAGTGGATATTTTGAGGGGTGTGAGTTTCTCCATGTGCCAAGAAACGACAACGACCAAGCAGATGCCCTGGCACGAATCGGCTCTACCCATCAAGCAATACCATCCGGTGTCGCCCTTGAGCGCCTCCTCAAGCCGTCTGTCAAGCCATCGCCAGAGTCAGACTCTATCTTCGTGTTGGCTCCTCCTGAAGCAGTCGGATCCGACTCGAGAGCCCCCGCAGATGGCACGAGTATTCCGACAGGCGGCGTGGGGGTCGTGACAGTCGCACCCGGCCCGGGGACTTCAGAACACAGCCCGGGGACTGCGGCGGTCGGCCCGGAGACTTCAGAACCCGGCCCGGGGACTGCACCAATCGGCCCGAGGACTTCATCAACACAGCAAGCGGCTGCCGACTCCAACCCGACGCCTTCCGGCCCAGCCGCCCTTGTCCAAGTCGCAGTCCTGACAGTTGTAGAAATTGCAGCACCTTCATGGGCCCAGCCCATCCTCAAATTCCTGGTGAACAAAGAGCTGCCAACTGATGAGATCTTAGCTCGGCAATTGCAATGCCGGGCAGCAGCCTACACCATAGTCAACAGAGAGCTTGTAAGGCGCAGTGTCACTGGTGTCTACCAGCGCTACGTGGAGCCGGAGCAAGGCCAAGCAATTCTCAAGGACATCCATCAAGGCGAGTGTGGCCACCACGCGGCTTCAAGAGCACTCGTCGCCAAAGCCTTCCGCAATGGTTTCTTCTGTTCGACTGCTCTTGAAGACGCCAAGGACTTGGTCCAAAAATGCAAAGGGTGCCAGAAGTTCCACTCCAAACCACATCAGCCGGCTTCTGCACTCAAGACTATTCCCATTGCCTGGCCCTTTGCTGTTTGGGGCCTTGACATGGTGGGACCATTCAAGATAGCACGAGGCGGCTTGACTCACTTACTTGTCGCAGTGGACAAGTTCACCAAGTGGATAAAGCAAAACCAATCAAGAAGTTGAATGATCCGGCTGCTGTGACTTTCATCTCCGACATCACAATTCGGTACGGCATACCACACAGCATCATCACCAACAATGGCACAAACTTTGCCAAAGGTGCCTTGGCCCGTTTCTACGCGACGCAGGGCATCCGACTGGACTTAGCGTTCATTGCCCATCCACAGTCAAACGGCCAGGTAGAGCGAGCAAACGGCCTCATCCTCTCCGGCATCAAGCCTCGACTGATCGAGCCTCTGGAGCGTTCGGCCGGCTGCTGGCTTGACGAGTTGTCAGCCGTCCTCTAGAGCCTGCGCACAACTCCAAATAAGTCAACCGACCTCACGCCCTTCTTCCTCGTCTACGGTGCCGAAGCCGTCATCCCAACGGACATAGAATTTGACTCCCCTCGAGTCACCATGTACACCGAAGAGGAAGCATAAGAAGCATGTCAAGACAGCGTCAATCTACTGGAAGAGGGCCGGCTGTTGGCACTCAGCCGGTCCAGCATTTACCAGTAGAGCGTGCGTCGATACTACAACCGGAAGGTCAAGCCGAGATCTTTCCAAGAAGGAGACCTTGTGCTCTGGCTGATCCAGCGAACAGCTGGCTAGCACAAGCTCTCAGCACCTTGGGAAGGCCCTTTCATCATCAGCAAAGTGTTGGGCAACAACTCCTACTACCTGATCGACGCTCAGAAGCCCCGAGCACGCAAGAAGGACGACTCCGGCAAAGAGACGAAACGTCCATGGAATGCAAATCTCCTCCTAAGATTTTACAGTTAATGCAGTATGTACCACACTACCTTTTGTATTAAAGTACGAAGACTTCGGGCCCCCCGAGAAGAGCTCGGGGACTGCCCTCTTTTATCTATATGATAAGAGTTATGCCTATGAGCATGTTATTCTTTGTTATGCCGCTTGGCACCGGGTTCCATTAGTCGGCCCGGGGACTTGTCGTCTTGTACTATGAAATGCTTCCTGCAGTCGGACAAGTAGGGTGTGGCACTTAAGCCATCTCCTGTTAGAAGCCGCAGCTCGCAGAGCGACTGTCTGGTAGGCAGGAGTAAGGTAGAATGGGTGTCCACATGAAAAATGGCTAAGGACTCAAAGCATGTACATAATTTAAGCCGGCTTCTAGCCTTTTACAACCGATTCTTGAGCAGCCGGCTCGCCGTTTTCTAATCAACTTGCTAGAAAACTCTAAACGGCTAAGTACTTGCCTTCCCAAAAGAAGCTAAGTACTTGATCCAGCAACAGTCCGTAGAGCGGCTGTCCGACTGGCAAGACGACAACCAAGGGAAGGTGGAAAAGGAAAAATCCAAAGAGCAATGGGCAAGAAGAGATAGAATGCGGAGAAATATTTACATAGAAAAGGCCCTTGGCCAAATCTTCAAAACAGAAGTTCAAGATACACCCCGCGGGTGGAATTGTGCAAATTAACAAGTTCATCGAGACTATTAAGCAGATAAAAGCAAAGACGAAGTGGTAGCCTAGGAAACTGCAGACGGATTCGGAGGATCGGAGGAGTCGGCGGTGCCAGTTGCCAGAGCGGTCGGCTGGTTGGACTCAGTTTGGTCGCCTCTGGCAGCAGCTAGCTCGGTTGGGTGTGGCTCGTTGCTAGAGGCGCGGTCGAGCTGGGGCTGGTCGTCCGCTCCGACCTCTGGCGCCTCCTCTTCGCCTCCTTCCTCTGCCTCACCTTCTTCCTCGCCACTGGAGTCAATCACCTCCGCCGAGTCCTCATCGTCGTCCGGGTTCAGTCCGAACCACTCCGGCGGCGCCTCGTCGCCGTTCTCAGCCCGCTCTGGGACGAAGATGCTGTTGTCGGTGTATTCGGCGATCGATGCTGCGTGCTTGACGAGATTGTCTTCCATGACCGCCAACTCCGTCTGAGCTTCTAGCCGGAACGTGGCTAGGTGGGCTAGACACAGCCCAGGATACCACGCCTTGACGAACTCTATGGCCCGGCGCGCTCCAGCCCGGGCCGAAGAGCCCTTCCAGGCCTCAAGGCGGCCAGCCGCTACCTCCAGCCAGCCGACAGTCCGACTGGGGGTGCACGGTGCCTGCATATCTGGCCACAGGGCGGCAATCGCCTGGGCGCCGACACGCTGAAGCCAGCGCAGCATCCAGTGAGACGGCCGAAGGCGGGCCTTGATGCTCAGGATCTGCTCGTCAAGAGTTTGGGGGGTGTCGGCGGTGATCTTTGCGCCGTCTGCCCTTCGTGGTCCGCTTCGATGGCTTGGTTGGCAGCGATCGAGTGGCCAGGGAAGAAGTCTGCCAAGACAGAAGAACGAAGAACAAGATTAAAGACTAGAGGTCGACTCGACTAGCAGTCGGCAGCTTAGAAAAGGAAAATGAGGGGAAGCTCACCGTCGACGAGATCTTCGATCTCATGGAAGCCGGAGGCCAGCATCGCCTCCTTGTCAGTCCAGGAGGAGCGCTCGGTCACGAATTCGGCAAGGAGGGTGGTCTCCTTATCCTCCGCCTCTCTCTCAGTCTTTTTGAGCAGCTCCTTCTGCTCCGCCAGTTGCATGGCCAGCAGATCGCGCTCCGCGTCCAGCTTGTTGCACTCCTCCTCCTTGGCACGCAGCGCAGTGTTGGCATCACCCAACTACTGCTGCAGGGTGGCGTTGGCCTCTGCAAAAGAAGAAGAAAAAAGGCGTTAGTCTTCAACAAGGAAGAAAGGTCGTTGGGGAGATCCGGCCCGACTGCTCAGCAGTCGGCCCGAATCTCGGGGACTACAGCCCGCGGGTGCGCCAGCGCGCCCCCGCGAAGAAAGGAATCATCAACAGAAATAAAAATAGTCGTCGAGGAGATCCGGCCCGACTGCTCAGCAGTCAGCCCGAATCTCGGGGACTACAGCCCGAGGGTGCGCCAGCGCGCCCCCGCAGAGAAGGAAGAGGACTCACTCCGGCTTTCCGACAAGTCGGCGGTCCGCTTGGCCAGCTCCTCGACGTTGGCATTGAAGGTGGTCACGCGAAGATTGTGGTAATCCTGTGACAAAATTTCAGACAAGTGTTGGTACTTGGAACTCGCCGATTAGAGTTCCGAGCCACCTGCTCAGCAGCCGACCCGAAACTCGGGGACTACACCCAGTGGGTGCGCTGGCGCGCCCCCACAAAGAAGAACAAGAAACAGAAACCAAGAATGAGGACACGTACCCGGATGGCTGCTCGCGATGCCAGATGCGCCTTGGTGCAGTCCTTGATGGCATCGCCCTCGGCTCGAATCTTGGCTTGGACGTCCAGAAGCGCCCGATTCAACGGGCCCGTCCTGCCTCCCTGAACCCACCCAATGGGCGCGGCGCTCATCGCCTCTGCATCCGAGATCGTGGAGCTTGCGGCGTCGGTCTTCAAATGGCGCGGGTCCGCCGGCTGTCCGCCTTGTACGCTCCCAGATGGCGGCGGTGGCGGCACAATCACATCTGGCATAGAAGCATCGCCGCCGTCCCTCTCCATGACCGGGTTCTCACCGCCGGCTTCCCCAGTCTGCCCCGTAAACTCTGGAGGCGGCAGCGCGGAGTTCATTGAAATGACAAAAACCGCCGATTGGCGGTGCGCGGCTTCTTCAGCCTGCTTCTTCACCACGACGGCGGCCTTAGCCTCCGCCAGTTTTTTCTGGGCGGCGGCCTCCGCCTTCTCGGCCTCCACCTTCTCGGCCTCCACCAGTTTTTCCTGGGCGGCGGCCTCCGCCTTCTCAGCCTCCGCCTTCTCCAGGAGGGCGGCCACCCGCTCTTCGCGCGCCTCTCGCACGTTTCGCTCTGTCGCCTCTTGGAGTTCGGCGGCCGGATTGACCCGCCGAGTGGTGGTGGAGGTCTCCGCCGACCCTACGATGGAGGCGGTTGCGACCTTATCAAGAGAGAGGAGAGCCCTAGACCAAGGGAAAACGAGAAAAATCTCAGACAAGATCAACCAAAGAAAAAATGAAGGCGAACGGAAGGAGCACTTATGCAGAGACCAGCGACGACTTCTTCACCTCCTTGCGGAAGAGGTTGGCCTTCGTGGCCGCCTCGTCCCGCTTGGTCGCCGCGGCCGAGCCCTTGGGTTTCTTCAGCCGGCTGCCGAACATGCTCGGCGCGGCCCTGCGCTTCTTCGCGCCGCCTTGAGCGTCCGGCGCGACAGAAGAGCTCGCGCCGGGCTGGCCGACTCCTGGCTGGTGGCGCGGGGTGACCTCCTCGTCATTGTTAGGCCAGTCCTCGAGACTGGCCCCGAGTCTCGGGCCACCCACTTCGCCGCCTCCTCCCTCGGCGTCGTCCTCCAGGGCCGCCGCCCCCAAGTCGGGGTCGTCAACGTCGCTCTCCGCCCTGTCGGGGAGGAATTCGCGGTCTGGCCTCACGGTGCCGGTTGCTGGCTGGAGGAGGGGGTTCTGACCAAAGCCGACTGTTTAGATCGGACAAGACGGACTCGGCGATGAAGAAGTCAAGAAAGTCAAAGAAAAAGAGACAAAGAAACAACTCACCAGAGGCGGAGGGTCGGCACGTGAATACGGCTCCTTGTCGAACTGCCACTCTTCGTTGAGGTTGCAGTTCGCAAGATAATTCACCATATAGGCTACCTCCTCGTGAGGCATTTCCTTGGTGCACATCCGACTCGGGTCCCGATGCCCGCTCATCTGGCAAATCATGTGGGGGCGACCTTGGAGTGGGAGCACTCGGAGCGCCACAAAGGCGGCCAGCAAATCCGGCCTGGTCAGGTTGTCCGACTGCGTCAGCACTCGGAGTCGCGCGACGGCGCTGACTCCTGCGGGCGTCAGCGTCCTCGCCCGATACGACCAGTTGGGCTGCCTCCCAGCCGGCGGGCTGGCCACGTAGGCCGGCAGATTGACCCAGTCGCCCTCCGCGAAGATGCTCTTCACATAGAAGTACGAACGCTGCCACATCTTCACCGACTTTATCAGCCTGATGGGGGGAAACGGGTTGTTGGCCCCCGACCTCCACACGGCGATGAACGCGCCGCACTGAGCCGGCATGCCTGCGGCTTGGGTGCCGAGCTTGGAGTAGAAGAACTCCCCCAGAGCTTGATGGTGGGGAGAATGCCGAGGAAGCCTTCGCACAAGGAGACGGAGGCGGACAGCAGCACCACTGTGTTGGGGGTGAGATGGTGCGGCTGGAGACCGTAGAATTCAAGAAAAGGAGCGGAAGAAGCTGCTCGCCGGTAGGCCAAGGACGCGTAGGCAGTGCGAGCGGAAGACGACCCGCTTGCCCTCCTGTGGCAACGGCGAGATTTCCCCCCTCGGTGCGAGATGGACCCGCACGAAGTCCTTTCCGGGCAGCTGACGCGTCTTGTAGAGGAAATCGACGTGATCGTCGTGGACCTCCGAACCGTCCCAGGTGCCGGAATGCACCGTGGGGGCATGGCGGCGGAAGAAGAGCTCATTGGGAACGGACCACCACAGTGCTCGACGTAGCTTGGGGCGCAGCGGCAAGAGGAAGAAGAAGAGGAAGCAATGAGGAGGAGGGGCGCGCGTGCTCTGCCCCTCCCCCTCCCCCTACTTATAGACTCATGGGCTACGAGGCCGAGGGGGCGGTTGTGGGATCTACTGCACCCACTACCCCATGCCCCCCACGTTTATCGCGCAAAGTTATTGCGTGCAGTAACTTCGCGGGAACCTCAACCGTCCACCCCGGCCGCAGCGGATTCGCTCACGCGCCGAGGCACGATAGTGGCGGGCCCCGCGTGTAGGCATGTCCCGTCGCGCGTGTGGGTGGGCAGACTGGCCCGGCAGCTTGTTGCCATGTGACAGGCCCGAAACGGGCGGCGGCCTGGAAGCTTAGCTAGTACGCCACTTGGATCCCGCCAAGGCGTTCGAAAATTTTGGACAAGTCAAAATTGGGCGAGTCCGACTCCTACCAGTTGGCCCGGCAGAAGTCGAACAAGGTTTCACCTCAAGCACTCGGAGAAAGAAACTGTTGAGGCTCCTCGACTAATCATCTGCAGCGCCTCATCAGCTCCCCTCAAGACGCCAAGATGAGGAGCCGCCTTCTGAAGGCCGACTCAAGGAACAGCCGACTGCCTGCATGCGGCCGAGTCCTAGAGGCGAGGTCAAGACGGGCCGATTCCCGCCTGGAGGCTTCCAGAGAAGCCAGCCATGGGGAGTCGGCCCATGGCACCAACAAAGCCCATGCCCTCATCAGGGGGATGGGACGGGGAGTGGCAACAGTGAAGCCCACTCCCTCCCCTTTCCAGGGGATGGCTAGGCCAGAGTGCGCTATACCAACGGAGATCTCCATCCGGCGTGGCACTGTTGCCATGTCATCCCTGACATCAGCACTAGTGGGCGGAGTCCTGTACCCATGATGGCCTGTCAGTACGGTCCAGGGATGATGGGCCCTACCGGTCAGCGAGAGTCCAGAAGATGGCAAGAGCGCCACCAGTCGGACCCGAAGGGAGCCGGCCCCCGGGAGTCGGCCTGCCCCTCCCACGGATCCCACGCGCCATTAACCAGACGAGACAGGGAGTGGCTACAGTAATCGCCCGCCAGGCGGCGGGGATGTAGCCACGACCCCATGACCAAGCCCGCGCCATTACAGGCACGGCTACAGTAATCAGCAGTCGGCGGGGCCCACCAGTCGGCGGGCCCCAACAGTCGTCAGAGAGGCCGGCAGGTGAAAAGACTGACGGCTAGGCCCTGCGCCCAGTCGGTTTACCATTGTACCCCTGGGGGTAGGCCTATATAACCCCCTAGGGCACCCATGAAAGGATTCGAACCCATTAGAACTAGACCAGATCCTAGGGGGAGGAGAAAGCTAGCCTTGCCTTCTCCTACCTCCAGCATACAGCTCGAGGAGCGCCCTTGTACTCACTTTGCCTTAGTGATCATGTGGAGACCCCGCAGAGCAGTACTAGGGGTGTTATCTCCTAGGAGAGCCCCAAACCTGGGTAAAGTACACCGGCGTTCGTGTCTACGCCTCATCCCGCTTCCGAGCACCAGCGACGTTCTACTCGCTCCCACCATGATAAGCCATCCATTGGCCTATGTCACACCCAACCCCCGACACCAATTGAACCACACCTGGAGATTAATTATCTGCAACAACGTAATCAGTAGCGAAGTAATATGATAGTTTGATAGTAATGACAGTAGCAATGGTAACAATAACAGTGATAGCAATAGTTTTGTAGCAAGTGCAATAGTAACGATAGCAATGGTAACTTGGCAAGAACAATATAAGATAAATTCATAGGCATTGGATCAGTGACTTGTTGGATGATATTCATCATGAGACAGTTATAACCAAGGGCGATACGACACTAGCTCCAGTTCATCAACATAATGTAGGCATGTATTTCGTAATTAGTCATACGTGCTTATGGAAAGAACTTGCATGACATCTTTTGTCCTACCCTCCTGTGGCAGTGGGGTCCTATTCGAAACTAAGGGATATTAAGGCCTCCTTTTAATAGAGAACCGGAAAAAGCATTAACACACGGTGAATACATGAACTCCTCAAACTACGATCATCACCGAGAGTGGTTCCGACTATTATTACTCCGGGGTTGCCGGATCATAACACGTAGTAGATGACTATAACTTTCAAGATTGGATCTAGAACATGGATATAATGGTGATAACATAAACGGTTCAGATCTGAAATCATGGCACCCGGGCCCAAAGTGACAAGCATTAAGCATGGCAAAGTCATAGCAACATCAATCTTAGAACATAGTGGATACTAGGGATCAGACCCTAACAAAACTAACTCGATTACATGATGAATCTCATCCAATTCCTCACCGACCAGCGAGCCTACGAAGGAATTACTCACTCCCCATGGGGAGCATCATGGAATTGGCGATGGAGAAGGGTTGGTGATGACGAAGAACGAAGATCCCCCTCTCTGGAGCCCCAAACGGACTCCAGATCTGGCCTACCGATGAAGAACAGGAGGTTACGGCGGCTCCATCTCATGGATCGTGATAATTATCTGTCCCTCATTTTTTCTAGAAAAATAGGATTTTATAGCGTCGGTTTCAGGGTCTACGGGGCCACCAGGTGGGGACAACCCACCTGGGCGCCAGGAGGAGGGTGCCCTGGTGGGTTGTGCCCACCCAGGTGCCCCCCTCCGATGGATCTTGGCTCCAGAAATTCTTATTTATTGTATGAAAAATCCTCACAAAGTTTTGCTCCATTCCGAGAACTTTTATTTCTGCACAAAAACAACACCATGGTAGTTCTGGTGAAAACAGCGTCAGTCTGGAGTTAGTTTCATTGAAATCATGCAAATTAGAGTCCAAAACAAGAGGAAAAGCGTTAGAAAAGTACATACGTTGGAGACGTATCACGCGCATCGCCGCCATGGGTCTGGAGTGATCACTTTTGCACTTAATGTAGGTGCTTAGGTGCGTACGATGTGGTAGATGCATTGGAATGGAGGGGCGCCTTTCTATGAGTGCAAACTGCGTTGCATTCACATCATGCTACCTCTTTTCCCCGTCCTCCTCCCATTACTTCCCTCATGCATTCAGCATGCTAATTGAAGGAGGATTCATCATTGGTCGTTCAACATTTCAAGAACTACTACCCTCTCCCTCGTCTGCATTAAAGCCGTATCAGGAACTGTCCAGGTTTACTAGTAGCTATCAAATTGACTAGTACTGTGCCGCCCGCTGCACACCCGGCTGAACACGCCTCCTTGCCTCCATCAAACGCCTCCGTTAAACCCGCATGCAAACCAAGAAATCTTGTATTCTAAGTACTTTGTGGGATCCACTATCAGTACAGTGTACATGACTTGCAGGCTGGCTACAGATTCATACAGAAAGTTAAAAAGAAACAAATCCATCCTTAGCGAAAGAAGTACTCTATGGTTTCCACTGTTAGTACAGTAGCGAAAGAAGTATATATTAAAAAATATAAAAAACTAAACTTTAGGACAGAGTTCAAACTCAACTCATCGCGTTGCGAGCATCTGGCCCGGACCATTACAACAGATGTTCGTTGTGACGATGCAAGAGATATATCACTATAGCAATGAGCCCGTCCATTGCAACGGATCCAAAGTAGAATAATACATATTCACAAATTTGAAAGAAAACAGTTTAGTTTTGGTATACATATCACTAAAAATATCTTATGTTTCACTCCAAATATATTCTTTGGGCTGTTTTGATGAGGTAAGGGAGGAATGTGGTTGGTTTCAAGATACTAAGGGGTTTTGTGTAAACTAGAGCAGAGAAGTGGGAATTGTTGCAAAAATGCCACAACTTACATCACAGTCGTTAGATGTAGATCTAATGGTCAGAAATGGCGGATGGCAGACACACCATCATCACCATCCGAGTCTTTTATAGGAGAAGAGATATATTTATCTATAGCTATCTCTAGTCTTATAAAAACAGAGTTGGTGATGATGGTGTGCCTGCCATCCTGCAATATAGGCCGTCCGATTTATATCTGATGGATAGGAAGGAAACTATGGCAATTTTGCAAAAAGATACCCACACCCGTGTCCACATTTGCAAATAAGGCCTTCCCTCGTTCATCCTTTTCTCTCACAAGATAAACTACTCATACAAATGCATCTTGATGTTCCGTGCAATGCACGGACATCTTGTTAGTACACTCTTATAAAAAAACAGAGTTGGTGATGATGGTGTGCCTGCCATCCTGCAATATAGGCCGTCCCATTTATATCTGACGGGTAGGAAGGAAACTATGGAAATTTTGCAAAAAGATACCCACACCCCTCTCCACATTTTCAAATAAGGCCTTTCATAGTTCATCCTTCTCTATCAAAAGATAAACTACTCGTACAAATGCATCTTGATGTTCCGTGCAACGCATAGGCATCTTGCTAGTTTCTTTTAAACCAGTTACTGTGATAATTGGGTTGAAGTGATATATTTTATGTCTGCCCCGAATGATCTCAAATTCACTAGTAGTAACAAAGAAAAGGTTTCCTTGTTAACTAACAGAAAACAGGGTGAAAACTATCACATGAGGCTGGTAAAAACAAGGCACACTTGGTTCAGCGTCATCGTCACTACAACTGTGCGTGCGCGGGAAGTCTACCTATCGAGGGTGAAATGGAGAGAAAGACATATCGAGTGTCTGTGAGCGAGGCACAAAGACACAACTAGCGCGCGTGAGTGCGTGTGCACGTGTGTGTGTGTGTGTGTGTGTATTTGAGAGAGAAGCCAATTGATCAATTAAGATCAAGATCGAGTTGTCAGCCTTCTGTTGTCATTGTTGCGGGGGTGGGAGGGGGAGGGAGAGAAAGACGTATTGAGAGTGTGCGTGCGGTTGGCATAGAGGCACGACTAGCGAGTGTGTGTGTGTGTTTGAGAGAGAAGAGAGTATATAGATTAGTATGAAAATCGAGGTGTCTCCCTACTCCTTCAGTGTCGGAAGTGTGTGTGTGTGTGTGATACCTATCTATATTAAGGGATAGGTAGATAACATGTGTGCAAGGCATACTTAAAGCATCACGGAGATAAAAAGCGGTGTGCATGCAAGTGCCGGATAAAAATGAAGAGAGAAACAATGACGTGTGTGTGTGTGAGCGAAATCTCAAAACAAAAGGTGCTCTACTGGAATCCCATTGTGTGTATTCATATGGTTCCGGGACTCGAGTTAACCTTACGCATATGTGTGTGAGACATAGTTATACTTTGAAACATTAGTGGCGGTGGGTGGGCGGAATTATAGGGGTGGGCATGTTCGACAGAGAGAGCGTGTGTGTTTTTGTGAGAGAGACTTGTAGGACAGGGGTAGAAAGACAAATTCTAACCTTGACGGAGGGAGAGAAATACACAAAGTGCGCGTGTGTGATTCCTATGCACACGGAAAAATGAGATGTGTATGCGTGTGAGAGAGATTGCACAATTCATTCACGTATCACTATCTACCGATCGTGGACGTGCATCGCTTGAACATAAATCAATATCTACTTCGTAGCGTGGCCAAAGAAACAATATCGATTCAACACTATAAATATTGTACACTCACATATCACATTTTTCTCCAAATAGTACTTTTCAATAGTGCATGCCAAAGTTAGAGTGATGTTTCTTCAAACAACCACTGTAGTTATCATGTACATGCACCATTGTAAGTTTTGCATTCAAATTCATTAGTCTAGGATGGTTTAAGGTTCTATTATGAAGTAATATATGAATTCAATGGGTACACAATTTATGAAATGGAGGCCATGTAATCATATGAGGTAACACTTTTAAGTAGCGGACTACGATATCCATTTCTTTTGTGGGACTACAATATCCATTTATTTTTGTGCCTCTATATTAAATTTAAGACGTCAATGCATTATGTTAAAAATAAAATAACCAATGGCACTAAATTATATATTTACATTAGAAATACATAGGCTGAGCGGTTGATCCATTTTTTGTGAACGCGCCTCTACACCTGTATGATTGGTCGCGCCCGTGTGAACGTCCAAGTTGTCGGTGCATCATCCTGAGTTATTATCTTTTTCTGGGGTGGACTTCGTACCAGTTATTAACTGCTGATGTGTGCCCCATGTACACAGTCTCACATGACCTTCCTGCTAGCACTCTACAAAATTGGTTGAAACGGGATACGAGCGATCCCGCGGGCGGCAAAATCTCCCACCTCCTTCTAAAATTACCCTTTTGTCCTTGGTGCACGGAGAACAATAGTTACAATACGACCCTCATTTACATAATAGGTCGGGGCTGCTTTGGTAACTTCTGGTCCCCCACCACCACCACCACACGGCACCCCCATTTCCTCTCCCCCTCCCCTATTGAAACCATAGGCTGCTCATCCACCATCATACCAGAGCCCATTCACTCCCAGCGGCGTCCACCTTGCCAGATCTACTTCTACGGCCGCATTTACCCCTCCCACCTCCCCTAGAAACAAGTAGACTGCTCATCCACCACCGTACCATAGTCCATTCAGTGTCGGCCTTGTCCATGGCACCGGATCAGCTTCGCCGGTACTCTCGTCAACCGCAGCACATCTGCAGCGGCTCCTTCGTACTCCCCACCGGAGATGCTTCGTCCACAGCCTCGGAGCCACCCCACCGACGCCCCCGTCGACAGCCTCTGATTCTGTTCATCGACACCTTCCTCAACCCTACCAGAGCTGCTTCGCCAACACCATTCTCAACCCTACTGGAGTAGCTTCGCCTATACCATTCTCAACACTACCGGAGCCGCTTTGCCAACGCCCAAGTCCACGGCCTCGGATCCGCTCTATCGCACCCTTGTCCAACCTACCGGAGAAGCTTCTAACGCCCCGTCCACGTCTGTAGATCCGCATCGTCGACACCATCCTGAACCTAACCATCGGAGCAGCTTCACTGACGCCCTCGTCCAACCTACCGGAGCCGCTCCACAAACACCCAACTCCACGGTTCTAGATCTCCTTAACGGACCCCGACATCCAGCGCATCATCATCACCCTTACGTTATGATGACCCACAAGTATAGGGGATCTATCATAGTCCCTTCGATAAGTAAGAGTGTCGAACCCAACGAGGAGCAGAAGGAAATGATAAGCAGTTTTCATTAAGGTATTCTCTGCAAGCACTGAAATTATCGGTAACAGATAGTTTGGTGATAAGGTAATTTGTAACGGGTAACAAGTAATAAAAGTAAATAAGGTACAGCAACATGGCCCAATCCTTTTTGTACCAAAGGACAAGCCTGGACAAACTCTATATAAAGTAAAACGCTCCCGAGGACACATGGGAATTATCGTCAAGCTAGTTTTCATCACGTTCATATGATTCGCGTTCGGTACTTTGATAATTTGATATGTGGGTGGAACGGTGTTTGGGTACTATCCTTCCTTGGACAATCATCCCACTTATGATTAACCCCTCTTGCAAGCATCCGCAACTACAAAAGAAGTATTAAGGTAAACCTAACCATAGCATGAAACATATGGATCCAAATCAACCCCATACGAAGCAACTCATAAACTAGGGTTTAAGCTTCTGTCACTCTAGCAACCCATCATCTACTTATTACTCCCCAATGCCTTCCTCTAGGACCAAACAATGGTGAAGTGTCATGTAGTCTATGTTCACATGACACCACTAGAGGAAAGACAACATACATCTCATCAAAATATCGAACGAATGCCAAATTCACATGACTACTTATAGCAAGACTTCTCCCATGTCCTCAGGAACAAACGTAACTACTCACAAAGCATATTCATGTTCATGAGGGGTATTAATATGCATAAAGGATCTGAACATATGGTCTTCCACCAAATAAACCAACTAGCATCAACTACAAGGAGTAATCAACACTACTAGCAACCCACAGGTACCAATCTGAGGTTTTGAGACAAAGATTGGATACAAGAGATGAACTAGGTTTTGAGATGAGATGGTGCTGGTGAAGATATTGATGGATATTTACCCCCTCCCGATGAGAGGATCGATGGTGAGGACGAAGGTGATGATTTCCCCCTCCCGGAGGGAAGTTTCCTCGGCAGAACAACTCCACCGGAGCCCTAGATTGGTTCCGCCAAGGTCCCGCCTCGTGGCGGCGGAGTTTCATCTCGTAAGCTTGCTTCTGATTTTTTTTCCAGGACAAAACACTCCATATAGCCAAAGATGGGCATCAGAGGGCTGCTAGGGGGCCCACGAGGCAGGGGGCGCGCCCAGGGGGGTAGGGCGTGCCCCCACCCTCGTGGATGTTGGGTGGCCCCCCTCTGGTACTTCTTTCACCCAATATTTTTTATATATTCTGAAACGTGCTCCCGTGAAATGTCAGGACTTTTGGAGATGTGCAGAATAGGTCTCTAATATTTTCTCCTCTTCCAGCCCAGAATTCCAGCTGCCGACATTCTCCCTCTTCATGTAAACCTTGTAAAATAAGAGAGAATAGGCATAAGTATTGTGATATAAGGTGTAATAACAGCCCATAATGCAATAAATATCAATATAAAAGCATGATGCAAAATGAACGTATCACGTTTCTAACCTCATTCCCACCGTCTGGCAAGAGGCCAAGTGTGACATCCTGGTTTTTGCTCTTTTTCTTTTTCTGGATTTCTTTGCCATTTGATTTGAATTTGGAGTTTTGAATCTACTCAATTGGACTTAATCACTTGGGCATGCCCTTGGTTTTCACCCAAGTGACTCACCTCTCTCTCAAACACCTCATTTCTCTCTGATATGTCACAAAATGGCCCTAGGAATATTCTTCCATAAATGAAAAATATTCATTTCTTCTCTGAAAATCACTTCAGTCACTTATGCTCCAAAGCAACCGTAATTTTTCTTGCCCACAGAAATCAGAGAAAATTCCTGAATATTCCTTAGGCCTTGGCACACCTCCCTGTGCAAAAATATTTCATACTTATTTGGAATATTTTTCCTACAGAAAATCTTTTCTGTTCTGGCCAAAAAATGCAGTTTCTACATGAAGTGCATTTTTCCTTGATCCAATGGAGCTGAAATTTTTTTAGCTTCATTAGCCTCCTAAGAAACTCCTAACCACCAAAGATCAACTCCTAACTCTCTCTAGATCTCTCTCTTTTAACCTCACAAGTTTCTGTCCAGAAACTTTCCAGGAAGATACACTCACACACATTTGACCTGTGATGAACTCAAGACCTTGGATCAACCCAACCTTGCAAAGACTACATGCCAGACACAGTTTGCACAGCCCAGGTCGCGTGATGCCATAGTTCACGTGGTGACCACGCGTAGACAAGGTGTTCGACAGTCGTTTGGCGCACTCTGGATGCCGCCGACGTCCCTGTGGCGCTCATGCTCGCTTCCCAACTTGCCGCACCTTGCCAAACCTCGCCACCATCTTCGTCTTGAAGCCATTTACTCCACCCTGCCGCTCGCCATGCTGAAGCTTGCCGCAGTAAGCACGGGCATGACGCAGCCAAGCGTACAGTGCGCCCGTGCAACTGTTCTCGTCGCCACCCGAGCATGTGTCCTTGTTTCCTCCCTCCCACAGTGGTCGCGTGAGCCACGGCTTCTTCTCCCCCTTTCACTGACACCTCTTGTCGCCGGGCGCCGTCTCGAGAGAACTCCGGTGGAGCCCGAGCCCCCTCCTCCCTCACCTATAAATATAGCCCCTCCCCGGCCTCTACGAGCACCTCAACACACTCACACAACCACCACGATGTAGTAGATAGCTGCAGCCCGGCCGGGCAGGCCTCTGGCCGCCTTTCCCGATCGGATTTCGCCGGTGATCCCCTCTGCTGCTTCCCGCCCCGCCAGAGCCGCTTGAGCTCGACCAACTCCTCCGGCGTGCCCCTGGTGATCCTCTGGTGCACGTTGAACCAGTTGGAGCCCCTGGAAACGCCCTGCCTCGCCAGAATCGCCAACTCCGACGAGCTTCCTTCATCGCCGTCCCTGGAGAAGACCACTGCGACATGCTCTGTCCACCCCTAGTCATGTTTCGGGAACGTACAGGCTCATCGTAGAATCACGCATCCATCCCCCCTCCGCGGCGGCAGCTGACCTCTCCTCGCTGGCGACTCGTCGCCCCTTCTCTGTTTCCCTCCCACTCTCTCGAAGTCTGACAGCGGGGCCCCACTGTGAGCCACTCAGCCGCGCCCGAAGCGCTATAAGTGGTGGCGCCCCGCGGGTTTACGCCTTTGATGTCACCCCCTGGTTTTCTTTTTATTTGAATTTAATTCAATTTTTTACCAGAAACTTTAACCAATCATAACTCCTAAACCATAAGACCAGATGAATTAGTTCTTTTTGCATTGTGTTTGTATTGGAATATTCTAGCAGCACACCAAATTTGATATTTTTCTCTGCTATCTAGAATTTATGGTGAACTTCAGAAGTGTTCTTGATGTTTTCTTTTTGTTGTTTTATTTGTTTTCAGAAAGAGAAGCTTGCCTAGAAGAGAACCAAGAGGAGTGTGACCCTCCTCTGTGCTAAGGCAAGCCACAAAAATATTTGCATGGTGTCATTTCAATATTTATGATTTTCCAACTTGAATATGGTTTATTCCATGCATTTAAATCATTTAATAAATATTGCTTATGCTAGTTTATGTTGTCATGATTGAATTGATTAGTTTACAGTAGTGTTTGAGTGCATGGACTAGTATGAGGCAATAGAAGTATTTTTGATAGTATGACTATGATTTGGTTACGATCAGTATCATTTTCATATATGTATTGATTTTAATATGTCAATGGCATAACTAAAAATGATGAGATTGAAAACCAGTGAAGTTGAAACCAGTGAGTTAAAGTGATTAGTAGTGCAAGTAGAATGATTCTACGATGTTTATCCGTTTACTTGAGTGTTATGTGGATATAGTGCATATCAGATAGTTGCATGTTCATGGCATAATATGACTCGAGTTCTTTATTTCAAGTTAAACCTGATGATAACTCAACTTGAACATAATGTTGATCGAGCCATGGTGCCACTGAATCAAGCTTCCCAGTGCAACCACATTTGCCTTTATGGGAAGGCCTTTATTCGGTCCATTGTCATGCCTCTGGTCGGTGCCTCCAACGAGGGAAGGTTATGGGCATGCGGTACCTTGGCCCGGTAAGAAGACATAACCTTGTGTGACCGTTGTTGTTATGGTACCGTGTCCCCATTTGGGACCGTTGATTGTTTTGCCATGATGGTGGTCGTTGGATGTCTTTGGTAGACATCGGGGCCAACCATGACTTAGCCCAAGAGGGGCGTTGGTCGGTGTGGCCGAGAGAGTGTCATGGCAATAGGAGAGTTATGTCGAAACATCGTTGGTCCACTCGAATGGGAGTGCGAGGCCATGGGTTCCGTAGTGTGGGTACAATGTACTAACCTCTGCCGTCCGCTGTTCATGCCTTTGCCGTCCGTCGTGGCAGACGGCAAAGTAGCTGATTCCTGTAGTGATAGCCGCATCCTCAGTTACGGCCTCGTAAGTAGGTCACACCCTGGATCAACATGCTCAAGTTAATCTTTCACACTAAAGTTATATGGGTGGCACTGGTTATATGATGAGACAGTTGAGACCATGAAGATGGTCGTTGTTGTGGAAACCAAAGTGTTGGTTTCGTTTGTGATCTAGGAGCAATCATCGTTTGATGATGTTGGTTACGAGGTAACCCGTTTGGTAAGAGAGTCCGAGGGACTCGGTGCACAAATTTGATTCACTTCATGAGTAGTATGTTGAAGCATTGCATTTAACCTGCTTAATTGTCATATTATTGTTTGCCATTATGCTTATACTTGTTGTGAGCTTGCAAGTATATTCAATGTACTGACCTGGCGTGTCATGCCAGGTTTCAGGAAAGTCTTACCAGATCGGACTGCTTCCCATGTCTAGATCGTGTCCGCATCGGTGTCCCTGTGCTATGGAGTTCCACTTCGTCGTCATTCCGCCGCTGCGTAGTTGTCGTGATCGAGGCCCCTTCATGTTCATTAAATAATGTACATATTGTTCAGCCGCACCATGTGTGCCGCTTGGCCTCGCTACTTGATGTAATATCAAACTTATGTTTCCGCTAGCATCAATAAAGCGGTCATTTTCTGTACCAAGTTGTTGTGTGTTGACAGAAGACTAGATCTCTGGGCTGGCAATGCAAGGTAAACTGGTTGCTCTGAGCTGGGGTGCCACAACGCTTGGTATCAGAGCCACGCTGATTGTAGGACATGGTAGCCCGCCGACACACTAGTCGAACGGTAGCTAGTTTGAAGGGAAAATTTTGTTTTTGCCACTCTAGATTTTGCCAATTTTCCTTATGCCACTCTAGATTTTGACATTTCACTTTTGCCATTCTTAGTTTTTGAAAATTATCACAATTGCCATTCCTGTGGCAAAAGAAAAAATTTCATAGTGGCAATTGTGATAATTGTCAAAAGCTAAGAGGGGCAAAAATGAAATAAAATTATTTTGCTTTTGCCACAGAATGGCAATTGTGATAATTGTCAAACGCTAAGAGTGGCGAAAGTGAAATGCCAAAATCTAGAGTGGCATAAGAAAAATTGGCAAAATCTAGAGTGGCAAAAACAAAATTTTCCCTTTAAATTGGGTGTTGGTAGTGTTTGCATCTGATTGCTGCATTGCATGCACTTGGTTTATTATTATTCTAACCGACTAAAGGTTTTGAGTGTAGATGGCTCCAGTACCATATGCGTGCCAGTTGGAGCTGCCATCGTACACTTTGCCACGCCTTCTCTAGAGTGTATGGCGTCGCCTCTACCCTCACGGTGACGACCCAGTGTATTGGGTGCACCGGGAGCGCCTAGCAGACTCAGTATACGAGTATCACGCAGTGGTTAATTACCTTGCGCAGCAGTTCAGCATCAGGCTCTTACACTTGTTGTTCTAGGAGTGTTTTCGCTTCTGCCGCCGCTTAGGATGTTCAGTTTGTTGCATTTGAGATCCTCATTGAGCTACGCTATAACGAGATCCAAATGCAGACCCACCCAGGTTTCTACTACTATCCATCCCTACACGATGATTGTCGTGTACGCTTTCCTATCATTGATCCGGCGGCCGATAGCGCTACTAGCCACCTTTCCTGCTATATCAGTGCTAGTTATCTTGTGATTCATGAGCTGGCTCGAGAGCTAACTCATGCTCGCACTGCTTTAGTGGCCACTAGGTCCTAACACACTCCACCTTCCATGGGATTTACGCCTTATATTGCACCGGTTTGTAGTTCGCCAGTTACCCCGGTTACTCCTCCGAGTAGCTCGGGCACCTCGACTGTGACTCCCCATAGTGCCCCTGCCAAGTGGGCTTCCCTTCTCACTACTCCCGCAGCCCGTATGCTCCAACCTCATCCCGCACCTGGCCCTGAGGGAAAGCCCTCGAGGCAGCGTCGTCCTGTCACCTTTAACCCAGAGGTTTCCGTTAATGTCGTCAGTTCAGGGTATGAGTCCGGCTCAGGAGAGGACCCAACAGTACATGCAGAGCACTAGATTGTCAGTGTATCCGCAATTGTCATGATGCTTGATGTACGAATGTATTCGTACTTGTCATGATATTTGGTTTCATGTATGAGCGTAGTCAAACCGGCCACGATGTTCCCCTTTCATGTATGAGTCTATGCATAATTATGTTGGAACTTTTTATTCGCCTTGGTTTTTGCTGCTTTCTTTCGGGTTTGTCGCTTGCTTTTATTCCCATTTTTGGATGTTTCTCATCTTGGTTGCCTCATATTGGGAAAACCAAACAATAGGATGACGCGGGGAGGCAGCAACAGTCAAGCTGGTGAGGATGTCCTTATTCGTCGTTTAGCAAGAGATTCCCCCGAGCCATATCCACCACCACCGCCTCCACTGCCACATCCGCCATCCACTGAACAAATCATGCGCATGTTCGAAGAAAGAAGAAACAAAAATCTGATTGAGCTATTGAAAAGTGTGCAAGCTATGGTTGGGTAGAATGGAAATCAGAATGGTCATCACTCTAAATTGTCAGACTTTCAGAGGACTAAGCCTTCTAGTTTCAGTCATGTTATCGATCCTGTGGAAGCTTATGATTGGTTGCGGACTATTGAGAAGAAGCTTGAGATTGCCCGCACCGAGGAAGCCGACAAGGTTCCGTTTGCTACGCACTATCTTGAGGGTGCTACCGCTATATGGTGGGATAATGCTAAAGCTATGTGGCCCATGGATGATGAAATCACTTGGGCTAAATTCAAGGACCATTTCCGCAAGTACCATATTCCCGCCGGTATTATGAAGGTCAAGCAGCGTGAATTCCTCACTCTCACCCAAGGAAGCATGTCAGTAAGTGAGTATATGCATAAGTTTAACCATTTGGCCTGTATTCTCTCTATGATGTGGCTACAGAAGAAAGGAAGATCGACATATTTCTTGAAGGACTAAATCAACACCTTAGATGCACTCTCAGTATGCTCGATTTTCCGGATTTCTAGACTTTGGGAAACAAAACCCTCATTGCAGAAAGAGAACACAAGCTCATGCACGACAATAAGCCAGCTAATAGTTATCATAAGCGCAAGTTCGAGCCTAAGAAGGATGGACAGCCAGTGCAGAAGGCTCGTACTTGGCAGCAGACTCAGGTTGAGGACAAGCCCAATTGGTAGCAAAACGTTAACAAGACTACTACCCAAGTCAAGAATGTCATGACCAGCCCAGTACACGAAGAGTGTCAGCGCAATAATAAATGTTTTTCGTGTGGGCAAACCGGACATTACGCCAGACAGTGCCCCAAGAGTGGCAAGTCAAATGCTCCATTTAAGTCGCAAGTCAACCACATGGGACCATACCCTAGCCAGAAGACCATCCAAGGGCAAGTTCACCACCTCTCCGTAGATGAAGCCCAAGAGGACCCAAAAGTCGTCATTGGTAAGTTTCCTGTTAATAGCATACCTGCAATAATTTTGTTCGACTCTAGGCTTCCCAGTCTTTTATTTCGCGGAGTTTTGTTGCCCAAAAGAAGTTTTCTTGCTCGATTTTGGGAAAGAGTATGATGGTACAATCCCCGGGATCGGTGCTCAAAAGCAATCTAGCCTGCCGAAATTTGGAGATTGACATCAAGGGAGTCATCTTCCCAGCTTCTTTGATAGTCATTGTGTCTTCCAAGTTGGATATTGTTTTGGGAATGAACTGGTTGACCCAACATCTAGTATGCATCAACTGTGCGACCAGAGAAGTCACATTGGCAAGTCGAGAAGGTCAGACTACACAATTCTTTGCTCGAAGAAGCATACCCACGAAAGAAATGGTCTTCACAGCTATAGCTGAAGAATTGGATCTAATTCCTGTGGTCAATGAGTTTCCAGATGTATTTCCTGAGGAATTACCAGGAATGCCGCTAGACCGAGAGCTTGAGTTTGCAATTGACCTTGTGCCCGGGACCGCACTGTTATACAAGAAGTATTATCGGATGCCTTCATCAGATTTAGTGGAATTAAAGAAACAACTTGATGAGATGCTTCAGAAAGGATACGTCTGTCCAAGCTCTTGACCATGGGGATCACCCGCAATCTTCATGGACAAGAAAGACGACAGTCCCAGAATGTGTGTGGATTACTGTCAGTTGAATGATGTCACTATCAAGAACAAATATCCGCTTCCGAGGATTGATGATTTGTTCGATCAGCTCAGCGGGGCGAAAGTATTCTCCCAGATTGATTTGAGGACCAGATATCACCAGCTCAAAATCAAGAAGGAGGATATTCATAAGACCGCGTTCACCACTCGATACGGTCTTTATGAATATACAGACATGTCATTCAGTATCACCAACGCCCTCGCTTTCTTCATGCATATGATGAATAAAGTATTCATTGACTTCTTGGATAAATTTGTGGTGGTATTCATTGATGACATCCTCATATACTCGAAAGGTGAAGAAGAGCAGAAGGGACATCTCAGAGCAGTCTTGCAAAGGCTTCGTGACCATCAACTATATGCAAAATTCAGCAAATGTGAATTTTGGCTCAGGGAAGTCAGATTTTTGGGGCATGTACTTTTATCAGAAATAATAGCCGTGGACCCAAGCAAAGTGAAGGACATTCTTGATTGGACAACACCCACGATAATGACTGGGATCCGGAGTTTTCTTAGATTAGCGGGATACTAGCACCGATTCATCGAAGGCTTCTCTAAGATTGCCAAGCCAATGACAGAACTCCTCAAGAAGGATAAGAAATTTATATGGTCTAAGGACTGTGAGAAAAGCTTCAATGAGTTAAAGACCAGATTGACGTTAGTGCCTATGTTGACCCTCCTAGAGATCTATCGCAGCTTTGATGTATACTATGACACATCCAAAAGAAGTATTGGATGAATACTCATGCAAGATGGCAAGCTTGTAGCATACGCATCTCGATAGCTACGACCCCATGAAGGGAAGTACCCAACCCATGATTTGGAACTGGTGGCAGTTGTGCACGCATTGAAAATTTGGAGGCACTACCTCATTGGCGAAAGATGTCAGATATTTACCGACCACAAGAGTCTCAAGTATATATTCACCCAACCGGACTTGAACCTCCAACAGCAAAGATTGCTTGAATTGGTCAAGGATTATGATCTTGGAATAAATTACCATCTAGGTAAGGCCAACATGGTTGCCGATGCCCTCAGCTGCAAGCCTACCAGTTTGAACGCCATGATGGAGTCCTTGCCTCCCGAACTCCATGAAGAGATCGCTCAGCTTAACCTGGTTATTGTTGAGGCTGACCTTGCCAATATATTGGAAGTTACCCCTGCCCTCGAAGAAGAAATCTGCATGGCCCAACAAGATGACTCAGTTCTGCAACACCATGTCAAGCGTATGCAAGAAGGCAAGACCCAGGATTTCTCGAAGGATGAGCAAGGTACTCTAAGTTTTCGAGGACGGATTTGCGTACCTGAGCAAGCAGACGTGAGAAAGAAGATCTTGATAGAAGCGCACAAATCTTCATACTCGATCTATCCAGGATGTACCAAGATGTACGAAGACCTTCATCAGGCATTCTGGTGGGATGGGATGAAGAAGGACATCACCTATTTTGTCGCTTGTTGCGACATATGTAACAAAGTGAATGCAGAACATTAGAAACCCGTCGGACTTCTTGAACCTTTACCCATTCCAAAATGGAAGTGGGACGATGTCTGTATGGATTTCGTCATAGGTCTACCAAGGACTCACTGGGGCAATGATGCAGTATGGGTTGTGGTGGACATGCTGACAAAGGTAGCTCACTTCATTCCCATCCAAACCACCTACCGAGCCGATCAACTCGCGCAGCTATATGTCCAGAATCGTCAATCTACATGGAGTGCCAAGAACTATCACTTCCGACAGAGGTTCTCTCTTTACCTCAGCATTCTGATCACATCTCCATCAAGCTCTAGGGACCGCACTAAAGTACAACACCGCCAATCATCCTCGGACAGACAGGCAAACTGAGAGAGTAAATCAAATACTTGAAGATATGATCCGAGCATGTGCTTTGTCCCAAGGACCCAAGTGGGAAGATTGTCTTCCTTATGCTGAGTTATCCTACAACAACAGCTTCCAGACTAGCCTCAAGATGTTACCATATGAAGCTATGTATGGCCGTAAGTGCCGCACTCTGCTAAACTGGTCTCAAACCGGAGTTAGCCGTATTTTCGGAACTGACTTAATGATGGAGGCTGAAAAGCAAGTCAAGGAGATCCGACATAGACTACAATTGGCCAAGTCCCGATAGAAGAGCTACTATGACTCAAAGCACCGTCAGATCAGTTTTGAACCCAGAGAGTATGTGTACCTCAGAGTCACACCCATGAAAGGAGTCAAGAGATTTCAGACCCGAGGAAAACTTGCACCCGGATATATTGGTCTGTTCCCAGTTATGTTCAGAGTTGGTACAGTTGCTTATCAGTTGGAACTACCACCAGAATTTTCAGAAGTGCACAATGTGTTCCATGTTTCACAGTTGAGAAGGTGTATCTCGCCACCCAAGAAAAGGACTGATATGGCAGAGATAGAGCTTGCTAAGGATTTAACATATGAGGAGAAACCGATCGAATATTGGATGAGATAGAAAGAGTCACTTGCAGTAAGGTCATAAAATTTTATAATGTACAGTGGGAGCATCACACCGAGGAAGAAGCAACTTGGGAAAGAGAGGAATTTTTAAGAGCAGCCTATCTAGAATTGTTTTCCTGAGCAACCAAAACTCGAGGACGAGATTCATCCTAAGTGGGGGAGGTTTGTGACATCCTGGTTTTTGCTCTTTTTCTTTTTCTGGATTTCTTTGCCATTTGATTTGAATTTGGAGTTTTGAATCAACTCAGTTGGACTTAATCACTTAGGCATGCCCTGGATTTTCACTCAAGTGACTCACCTCTCTCTCTCTCAAACACTGTTTGCACAGCCCAGGTCGCGTGATGCCATAGTTCACGTGGTGACCACGCGTAGACAAGGTGTTCGACAGCCATTTGGCGCACTCTGGATGCCGGCGACATCCCTGTGGCGCTCATGCTTGCTTCCCAGCTCGTTGCACCTTGCCAAACCTCGCCACCATCTTCGTCTTGAAGCCATTTACTCCACCCTACCGCTCGCCGACGCTGAAGCTTGCCGCAGCGAGCACGGGCATGACACGACCAAGCATATAGTGCACCCATGCACCTGTGCCCGTCGCCCCCGGAGCCCCTGTCCTCATTTCCTCCCTCCCACAGTGGCAGCATGAGCCACGGCTTCTTCTCCCCCTTCCACTGACACCTCTTGTCGCCGGGCGCCGTCTCTAGAGAACACTGGCAGAGCCCGAGCCCCCCTCCTCCCTCGCCTATAAATACAACCCCTCCCCGGCCTCTCCGAGCACCTCAACAGACTCACACAGCCACCACGACGCAGTAGATAGCCGCAGCCTGGCCGGGTAGGCCGCTGGCCACCGTTCCTGACCGTAGTTCGCCGGTAATCCCCTCTACTACTTCCTGCCCATCCAGAGCCACTCAAGCTCGACCAACTCCTCCGGCGTGCCCCTGGTCATCCTCTGGTGCACGTTGAACCAGTTGGAGCCCCCTGGAAACGCCCTGCCTCACCGGAATCGCCAACTCCGATGAGCTCCCATCATTGACGTCTCTTTAGAAGACCACCGCGACACGCTCCGTCCACCCCTAGCCACGTTTCGGGTACATACAGGCTCGCCGTAGTCTTGCGCATCCATCCCCCCTCCACGGCGGCAGCCGACCTTTCCTTGTCGGAGAAACGCTGGCGACTCGCCGCCCCTCCTCTGTTTCCCTCCCTCTCTCTCTAAGTCTGACAGGGGGCCCCACTGTCAGCCACTCAGCCGCGCCTAAAGCAATATAAGTGGTGGTGCCCCGCGGGTTTAGCCTTTGACGTCACCCCTGGTTTTCATTTTATTTGAATTTAATTCAATTTTTTACCAGAAACTTTGACTAGTCATAACTCCTAAACCATAAGTCCAAATGATTTGATTCTTTTTGCATTGTCTTTGTTTTGGAATATGCGAGCAGCACACCAAATTTGAGATTTTTCTCTGTTGTCTAGAATTTCTGGTGAATTTTAGAAGTGTTCTTGATGTTTTATTTTTGTTGTTTTATTTGTTTTCAGAAGGAGAATCTTGCCTAGAAGAGAACCATGAGGAGTGTGACCCTCCTTTGTGCTAAGGCAAGCCACACAAATATTTGCATGGTGTCATTTCAATATTTATGATTTCCCAACTTGAATATAGTTTATTCCATGCATTTAAATCATTTAATAAATATTGCTTATGCTAGTTTATGTTGTCATGATTGAAGTGCTTAGTTTAAAGTAGTGTTTGAATGCATGGACTAGTATGAGGCAGTAGAAGTATTTTTGATAGTATGGCTATGATTTGGTTACGATTGGTATCATTTTCATATATGAGTTATTGATTTTAATATGTCAATGGCATAACTAAAAATGATGAGATTGAAAACCAGTGAAGTTGAAACCAGTGAGTTAAAGTGATTAGTAGTGCGAGTAGAATGATTCTATGATGTTAATCCGTTTACTTGAGTGTTATGTGGATATAGTGCATATCAGATAGTTGCATGTTCATGGCATAATATGACTCGAGTTCTTTATTTCAAGTTAAACCTAATGATAACTCAACTTGAACATAATGTTGATCGAGTCATGGTGCCACTGAATCGAGCTTCCCAGTGCAACCACATTTAACTTTATGGGAAGGCTTTAATGCGGTCCGTTTTCATGCCACTGGTTGGTGCCTCCAAAGAGGGAAGGTTATGGTGTGCAGTACCCTGGCCCGGTAAGCAGACATAACCTTGCGTGACCGTTGTTGTTATGGTACCTTGTCCCCGTTTGGGACATTGATTGTTTTGCCATGACGGTGGACGTTGGATGTCTTTGGTAGACATCGAGGCCACCCATGACTTAGCCTAAGAGGGGAGTTGGTCGGAGTGGCTGAGAGAGTGTCATGGCAATGGGAGAGTTCTATCGAAATGTCGTTGGTGCACCCGAATGGGAGTGCGGGGCCATGGGTTCCGTAGTGTGGGTACAATGTACTAACCTTTGCAGAGTGTTTATTAAATCTATCGATAGCTGTGTCCTTGATTAGGACAGGGCTCGTAAGTAGGTCACACCATGGATCAATAGGCTTAAGTTAATCTTGCATACTAAAGTTATATGGGTGGCACTGGTTATGTGATGAGATGGTTGAGACCATGAAGATGGTCGTTGTTGTGGAAACCAAAGTGTTGGTTTCGTTTGTGATCCGGGAGGGATCACCATTTGATGATGTTGGTTACGAGGTAACCTGTTTGGTAAGAGAGTCTGAGGGACTCGGTGCACAAATTTGATTCACTTCATGAGTAGTATGTTGAAGCATTGCATTTAACCTGCTTAATTGTCATATTATTGTTTGCCATTAGGCTTATACTTGTTGTGAGCTTGCAAGTACATTCAATGTACTGACCTGGCGTGTTATGCCAGCTTTCAGGAAAGTCTTACCAGATCAGAGTGCTTCTTGTGTCTAGATCGTGTCCACATCGGTGTCCCTATGCTATGGAGTTTCGCTTCGTCGTTGTTCCGCGGCCACGTAGTTGTCGTGGTCGATGCCCCTTCATGTTCATTAAATAATGTACATACTGTTCAGCCGCACCGTGTGTGCCGCTTGGCCTTGCTACTTGATGTAATATCGAACTTATGTTTCTGCTAGCATCAATAAAGCTGTTGTTTTCTGTACCAAGTTGTTGTGTGCTGCCAGAAGACTAGATCTTGGGCTGGCAATGCAAGGTAAACCGGTTGCTCTGAGCCGGGTGCCACACCAAGCACCCTCCGTGGCCTAGGTACTTGTCACCTTTAAACCCATCCAATATCACCTGCCCGATGTACTTCAAATATACTAACAGGTCATTGTTACACGTTATGCAGCTGGCAAAAACTACAAGGACTATGTTTCTTTTGGATCTAACAGCTTGGCCAACCAAGATCCTGGACTGAGGCATTGCTATGATCTTGTATGTTTGTCTCTCTCTTGTATTGTTGTGTGCCTACCAGCGTGCTTTGCTAGGATTTTCGACCAATAATCCCTTTGTGCAGACAATGATTTCCACTACTGGCTGCTAAATTAGAAATGTAGATGTCATACATGATACTCCCTCCATTCATAAATATAAGTCTTTCTGAAGATTCCACTATAGACTACATACAGAGCAAAATGAGTGAATCTACACTAAAAAATGCATCTATATACATCTATATTTGGTCCATACTAGAATTTGTACAAAGACATATATTTAGGAACAAAGGTAATACATTACACAAAATCGTAGGTGGCATGTAGGAACTCCAGTGCACTACATTAGGCTCCCTTAGAGTGTCTGCTAGTCCAGTACATTGAGTCATGGCTAGTTTATGCTACGCACACAATCATTAATTGGTGGTTTAAATCTACGCAAGGGATATGCAATGTATTATCATGTAGAGATATCTCAAATTAGCCATGCCAACTTGCAGATGGGGTGCCGCAATGAAAAAGTACAAGATTTCTTAGTATAAGATGTATCTGGCAATTTCATGGAACATCGAAAAAAAAGGAGAGGCAGCGGTGAGCATATACAGTGTGCTATGCTAGGTCACTCTTGCCTAGTTCTTTTGCAGGATTCTTCTAGAATCTGCCCCTCTCTAGCTTATCCTAGAAACTTTGACCCCCATTTGTTTTACAATCCTAACTAGATAGGATTGTAAAACAAATGGGGCTCAAAGATTCTAGCAGAATATGGCTAGGGGTCAGATTCTGGGAGAATCTGAGAAAAGAACTGGGCCTCCATTGCAATCATCATGACATGTTATTTGTATGTCAGTGTTGTTGGCCAATTTCTTAGAGACAGTTAGTTTGAGTTATCCTAAGAAAATAAGCACCTTTAAATATAACCTCCTGATAATAAGCCATTCAGTTCTTTTCATTGCCTGTCTTTTTAGCTTATCTGTGGTATGATCAGTGAAAAGTCTAGATTGCATTATATGTTGTCATTTTTCTGCCCATATGAAAATTAATTTGACATGCAAACATCTCAAATTGAACCCAGTGCAGTAATTAATATGATAGAAAAACAGACCATCAATATTTGTTCAAAATGCAAATAGAAAGATACCATCTACTTGGCACAATCTACTTTGGTCAATGTCTTCCACGGAGAGCACATTGCCTAATTTAAATGAACAATGCATTGCCTAAATTTAAATGAAGAACCATTAGTTACCGAAATTCGATGGTCCAAGTGGCTGGTTATTATCATATAGCAGCACCACCTAAGAGCATCATATAGCAGCAGCAGCTCATAGAAACTCATCATACAGTAGCAGCAGCAGATAGAAACTCATCATACAGTAGCAGCAGCAGCTAGCAATTCATCATATACCAGCAGCAGGTCATAGCAATTCATCATATAGCAGCAGCATGAGCAGCTCATGGCAATTCATCATATAGCAGCAGCAGGAGTAGCTCATAGCAGTTCATCATATAGCAGCAGTAGGAGCAGCTTATAGCAACTCATCATATAGCAGCAGCAGCTCATAGTAATTCATCATATAGCAGCAACAGGAGCACCTCATCGCAATGCATCATATAGCAGCAGCAGCTCATAGAAATTCATCATATAGCGGACCAGAATAAAAATTTGGCAAAAAATCAAAGGAGATCCTCACCTTATTGGATGAACTCATCCTTCAACAACACCTCAAGGCCATGAGAATGAGGGGCGGCACCAAAGGGAGGATAAACTGGGGAGATTTGGCCCTACCCGCCGGCCATGTAGCCTAGCTGGAGAGAGCATCCACTACAAAAAAAGACACATCCGTGACATTTTGGGCCAAACGAAATTTTTTTTCTGTCATACATATGACACTTCTATGACGATAATTGTGACAAAACACGGTATCATCATAGATGTGGTGGGCTCCTACTTCTATGACAAAAATCATGACAGAAAATGGTCTTTTCGTCCTGGGCGTGCCGGAGACGCAGCTGCATGATATTCTTTGGGCCGTCAATGACGGAAAAAACTATGGTAGAAGCGAGGGCGAAGAAAATTTCGGGGAGTTCCCGGTTACTGTGGGAGGTCGGGGGCCGAGCGATGCGCGTTTCTCTCGTACACGTACACGCGTGTGTGCGAGGCGTTGGCTCTAAATGAACCCGAGCGATTGCACTGCAGGCTACGCGTTACTGAACCCGAGCGATCGATCGATGGCTGTCAACTAAACCCGATCGAGCGATTCCTTCTCTACTGCTGCTAACTGAAGCCGATCGATGCTGCATCTAGATGAACAGTGAGCATTGCGGGGGGTTTGGATGAACAGTTCCCGGTGGGGGTGGATGAACAGGACCCCGATCGATCGAGCCGGTTGGGGCTGGATGAACAGGACCCCGTGGAGGGCTGGATGAACAGGACCACCCCGTGGAGGGCAGGATGAATAGTAGATGGTGGAGGGCAGGATGAACAGTAGACCGTGGTGGGGTGGTTGAATACGAACCCGTGGAGAGGGCTGGTTGAACAGTAGCCGGTGGAGTAGCGCGCGGTGGAGGTTGGATGAACAGGAGCCCGTGGATGAACAGTCGCAGGTGGAGGCTGGAGGAGGTCGACGGTGGATGAACAGTAGCTCGTGGAGGCTGGAGGGGGTCGACGCTGGAGATGAACAGTATCTCGTGGAGTCCCATTTTGTGGTACGCCACACCCCTCCCGATGAACAGGACCCCTGTTTTGACCGTAGAGCTCCAACACAAGTCCGTTTCCTCTGTTTTGCGGTACGCCACACCCCTCCCGATGAACAGGACCCCCGTTTCGACCGTAGGAGGTCTGTTTCGTCCGTTTTGCAGTACGCCACACCCCTCCCGATGAACAGGACCCCCGTTTCGACCGTAGGAGGTCTGTTTCCTTCGTTTTGCGGTACGCCAGACCCCTCCCGATCAACAGGACCCCGTTCCGAACGTAGGAGGTCCGTTTCCTCTGTTGTGCGGTATGCCAGGCCTCGTTTCCATCGCCTGTTATGTCCAAGCCCTCCCGATGAACACGACCACACGTTCCGTTCCAACCAAGCCGGTTGGCTCCCATGCGTTCCGTTGCCTCCCCATGAACACGACGCATTTCTTTGCCTCCCCATGAACACGACGCATTCCATTGCCTCCCCATGAACATGACGACGACGTTGTTTCTCCGTTCCGACCCAGCCATGTACACAAGCGCTAGCCGTACGTATGCGCAAGTAGGCGTTCAAGACCCCGCCAGTATGTACACATATGTGGTCGTATTTTCTTTCTTGCACCCTGGCCGTTGTACGTACGTGTACATGCTACATGCGCGCCTCTACTACGACACGTGCGCGCCTCTACATCGACCAGTATGTACGTACACGTTCACGACTAGAATGACAACGCTACGTACGCTTCGACCAGGTGGGTCCCAACTGTCAGGCACTTCCTTGCCTGCGAAGATGTAGCTGGTGGGTACCAACAGTCAGGGGGCGAATCGTTTTTTTTTTGCCCGGACGCACTTACTTGCATGCGAAGATGTAGCTGGTGGGTACCAGCAGTTAGGGAGAAACGTTTTTTTCATGAAATATAGTGGCCTGTCCGATGGGTCCCAGCTGGCAGGTGAAGGAATCATTATTTTCCGCGTAATAAGGAGGCACTTCCTTGCTGCGACCGTGGACCCAGCTGTCAGCCTCTCCACATACAGTCCACATCCGATGGAAGTCGTTCCTTGACCATGTTGACCACGCCGCGCCGAGAGCACCAGGGCGGTGGACGACGGTGAGGCCTAGGAAGGGGACGACACAGAGGCAGGGAAGACTCGGCAGTTGTTTCCCATGCAGAGGGGAGTACAACTATACGAGGGTTTACTGGTTCGTCTACCGTCGCCGGAGAATAACAGCAGGTGTGGGTGAGTAGAGGGATGGCTAGGCCAGCGATGGGACTATGGTCGGGCGGTGAGGCCTGCGCGGCAGCACAGCCGGCCGCGAGGAGGAGGGAGCAAGCAGTCCCACCGGCGCTTGTTTGAGCGGCTGGAGCAGGAAGAGCAGAGATTGAAGAAGCACGACGGCCGTTGGATGGACATCCAACAGTTAGTGCTTTTGCTTCAACCTTTTTTTAGGAAAGCCTCAAATCTGTGGAAAACAGCATACAACCCATCTACCATTATTTCTAATAATTTACAGCCCATTTGCTAATTCTTAAGGTTTTTTTGGAGCCCATATTCTTTTTGTTAGCATTACAGCCCATATTGTGGCAACGGTTAAAAAATTATACGAAATTTTGCATATTTCGGTGCGGTCCGAACTGTTTTTAATCCCGAAATTTTGACTCACATTCAAACTGATTTTAAAAATAAATGTATATTAATATAAAATCCAACAAATTCTCCACGCATAAAAATTAATGTAATTTAAAATCTTGAAATGAAAAAAAAGATATTTGAAACTAATTGCCGGTTTGATGTGTTTTAAAAATATACAACCCATTTCTCATTACTGATGGGCCATTTTCTCGGCCAGCCGAATGAAAGCTCTCCTCGTCTTGAAAGATTTGCAGCCCAACAGGCCTGACAAAGCGACTTGGCAAATCACAAAAAAATTGGGTTGTGACCGTGGACCCAGCTGTCAGCCTCTCCACGTACAGTATTCTTTCGATGGAAGTCGTTCCTTGACCAGTTGACCACGCCGCGCGGAGAGCACCACGGCGGTGGACGATGGCGAGGCCTAGGAAGGGGACGACGCGGCAGTGGAAACCCGCGCGGAGAGGACTACGAGGGTTCACTGGTTCGGCTAAGATGTGAGGCTGCCGTCGCCGCAGGGCCTGGCCAGCGGTGGGAACAGTAGGGGCGGTGAGGCCTCTGCGGCAGCACAGCCGGCCACGGGAGGCAGGAGCATGCGGCACGACCGGCACTGCTTTGGGTGGCTGGAGCAAGAAGACCAGAGGTTGAAGAAGCACTACGGCCGTTGGATGGACATCGTACGGTCACTAGAGCTAGAATCGTTCATATTGACTAAGTTGACAAAGCCCTTCGTCCCCGTCAACTTAGTAGGCCCACAAGTCAGCCTCCCAGCAAGGTGGGTCCCAGCTAGCCGGGGGAGTATTCATTTTTTGTGCATAATAAGGAGGCACTTCCGGTGGGTTCAAGCTGACAGCGGGGGAATGTTTTTTTCACGAAATACGGTGGCCCGTCCGGTGGGTCCCAGCAGTCAGGGGGAAATGATTTTTTCGCAAAATACTGGTGGCCTGTCCGGTGGGTCCCCGCTGCCAGGTGGAGGAATAATTATTTTCCGCATAATAAGGAGGCACTTCCTTGCGGCTGCCGTGGACCCAGTTGTCAGCCTCTCCACGTACAGTACTCTTCCGATGGAAGTTGGCCGTTGACCACATTGACCACGCCGCGCCGAGAGCACCACGGCGGTGGACGACGGCGAGGCCTAGGAAGGGAACAACGCAGAGTCGTGCAAGACGCGGCAGTGGATGCCCACGCGGAGAGGAGTACGAACGTTCACTGGTTCGGCTGCGGTGTGAGGCTGCCGTCACCGCAGAATAACAGGGGGTGTGGGTGAGTGGAGGGATAGCCTGGCCAGTGGTGGAAATAGTATGGGGCGGTGAGGCCTCCGCGGTAGCACAGTCAGCCACGAGAGGCAGGAGCAGGCGGCACGACCGGCGCTGCTTTGGGCAGCTGGAGCAAGAAGACCAGAGGTTGAAGAAGCACTATGGCCGTTGGATGGACATCATACGGTCACTGGAGTATTGACTAAGTTGACAAAGCTCTCCGTCCCTGTCAACTTAGTAGGCCCACAAGTCAGCCCAACAATATGGTGGGTCCCAGCTAGCAGGGGGTATTCATTTTTTTGGGCGTAATAAGGAGGCACTTCCTTGCGTGCGAAGATATAGCTGGTGGGCCCGACCTGTCAGCGGGGGGAACATTTTTTTTTCACGAAATACAGAGGCCCTTCCTGTGGGTCCTAGCTGTCAGGTGGAGGAATCATTATTTTGCGCATAATAAGGAGGCATTTCCTTGCGTGCGGCCGTGGACCCAGCTGTCAGCCTCTCCACGTACAGTCCACTTCCGATGGATGTCGTTCATTGACCACGTTGACCAGGCCGCGCCGAGAGCACCAGGGCGGTGGACGACGGTGAGGCCTAGGAAGGGAATGACACAGAGCCAGGGAATACTTGGCAGTTGTTTCCCACGCAAAGGAGTACGAGGGTTTACTGGTTCGTCTGCCGTCGCTGGAGAATAATAGCATGTGTGGGTGAGTAGAGGGATGGCTAGGCCAGCGATGGGAGTACGGTGGGGCCGTGAGGCCTGCGCGGCAGCATAGCCAGCCACGGGAAGAGGGAGCAGGCAGTCCCACCGGCGCTTGTTTGAGCGGCTTGAGCATGAAGAGCAGAGATTGAAGAAGCACGACAGCCATTGGATGGACATCCAACAGTCACTGCTCTCGTGTGTTGACTAAGTTGACAGGGCGTTGCGTGTGCGTCAACCTTTTTTATGAAAGCATACGCGTCAACCTGTAGTAGGCGCACAAGTCAGCCTCAAATCTATGGAAAACAACATACAACCCATCTGCCATTATTTCTAATAATGTACAACCCATTTGCTAATTCTTAAGAATTTTTTGGAGCCCATCTTCTTTTTGTTAGCATCACACCCCATATTGTGGCCACCATTAAAAAGTATACGAAATTTTGCATATTTTGGTGCGATCAACTGTTTTTAATCCAGAAATATCGATTCACATTCAAACTATTTTGAAAAATAATTTATATAAATATAAAATCCAAATAATTGTCCACGCATAAAAATCAATGGAATTTAAGATCTTGTAATGAAAAAAAATTGAAACTAATTCCCAGTTTGATGTGTTTTAAAAATGTACAACCCATTTCTGGGCAAACTGAATGAAACTGTCCTCGTCTTGAAAGATTTGCATCCCAGCAGGGCCGATAAAGCAATAGGCCTTGTTTGGGTATTTCTTTAAAAAAATAGAACTGGGCTAGCCATTTTCTACAAGAAAAAAACACAACTGGGCTCATGATGTGGTAAACATAAATAAAACCCTGGCTAGACGAGCCACAGCCCCCGCACAGCCCCGTTGTTACCCTGATTCGTCGCTAAAACTAGTATAAATAACAACTGCTTGTTCCTCAAAAAAAAACTACGCGACTTGGTGGGTCCCTGGTGTCAGCCCTTTGTAGTGTAATTCTCTCGTTTATTGACTACATTGATGATGGCGTGAGCCCCAGATGTCCAACCATTAGGAGGAACCATATTTTTGGGCTTGTACTATAGAGGCACTTGCTTGCATACTGCCATGACGCTGGTGGGTCCCTACTGTCATTCTCTCCACGTATAGTCATCTCCTTGTTCCTCTCGGTTGTTGACGACGTTGACAACGCAAGAGGGCAGCGCACCGCGCAAGGCGAGCGAACCAAGGGCGCAAGGCGGAAGACAACGGCGAGGCCTCAGATGGAACGAACAGGAGCCGTTGAAGATGCGCCGGTCCAGTCGCAGGCGGAGGGGAGTACGAGGGTTGACTGGTTCTGGCACGGGTGGGTGTTGGGGCTGACATCGCTGGAGAATAACAGGACATGTGGGGGAATAGAGGGAGGGACTGGCCAACGTTGGATGGTATGTACGGTAGGGCGGCGGAGGCGCAGCCAGCCTTGGGAGGCGGGAGCAGGCGGAGCCGACGGGGTGGTTTGGTTTGGGCGATTGGAGGAAGAAGAAGACAAGAGATAGAAGATACACGACAGATGTTGGATGTCAATCCAACGGCTGGTAGGCAGAATCGTTTGTTGACTGGCTAGTAAGTCGACACCTTGGATAGGCTATTTCCTTGCGGGTCCCAAATGTCAAAATCCAAATCTATCACGGTCATGCAGCCTTTCCTATGAAAATTTACAGCCCATTTGATGTGCTAGTTCAAAATAAGTTTGTGGGTGCTGGTGGGGGCTAATCACTTGGCTTCTATAATGCATAGTGAGCTCAAGCAGCCGACGAGAGTGATGTTATTTCCCTTGGTTTGGATTTGTTACAATATTTCACTCTAAATAAAGCGAATGGCAACCCATTTGCCTTGTTTCAAAGAAAATATGACAGTCACAGCCGAGTTGAAAAGGGCAGGAACATCTAACTCTAGCTTACAAACTGTACAAAAGCACGAGGGTTAATTGTTCATCAGGTTTAAAAAACCAGATTGAAAAGGGCAACAACATCTAACTCCAGCACTGTTTTCGGCAGTCACAGTCAAATGGATCGGTCAGGTCCATAGAATGAACATCATGGGTCGTAAAATTTACTGTATTATGACCACAATATGTTGTAAATAGAAGCCCGACACGTTCAGAAGCTCTTTTGCCCACCTGAAACTCCTTTTTTTGCTCTTCGACATACCCATCCTTCAAAACCATGCTGCTGATAAACTTAAGCCTGATGAACAATAGTAACCTCGCATTCAGCCGGAAGAATGTGAAAAATCTTGTCTTTGCACGGTTGGCTACATATCGTTCTAGCGTTATTGTCTTCAATCGAATCTCATGAGAAGTGAGAAAATCCCAATGCTTACGAATCCACCGATTGGTTATAAGTTTCTTACCCCGTCTTGTTGCCTAAATAGACATGAAGATTGAAAACAGTTAAGGTCTAAAAGAAGAGTGTCGAAAGAGCAACATCTGAATGGTTAATTCTAGTACACTATATGCAGGCTTCCAATGTGCGTGAAATTATCACCTTTATATACAACTTCTCCAGACATGGAAATCATTGCAGCAAGCCAATAATCTTGTTCAGATCAAAACTATTCATTTGGATATATAAGATCTTGATAGAATCCAGCACCCTTGATAGGCCATCCATGGAGAAACTCTTCATTGAGCATAGAACATAATATTAGTACAAAATGTGTACTCCAATATGATATATAAATTATGCGCAGAAATTTAAAATGCAGCTTATGGTTACAAGTGTAGATGATAATATAAAGTACCTGAAGAACTATGGAGCCAAACACCATATAGAAATGAGCACAGAGATCATGTATTACACCCAAGGTCTCCAGTTTAGGCGTAGAGAGGATGGTTATTTGCAACAGTGAATAACTAGAATCAAGGATCAACCTTTCAAGTGAAGGGGCATCTTGGATGATGAGCTGCCTTCCGTCAAAAGAAATTCCAATTCTTACAAGGTTAGGCGACTTTATTTGGAGACAACCGATTCTAACTGTGAAAAAAAGCACCAAGCACTCCAGCGCAGGGCAACTGGAGTGGATGATGCTGTGCAATGAGGCCTCTGAGATACGAACCCGCACAAGTGAAAGTTTCTTGAGAAATGGGAGTCGAAGGTTTACTACAAGATTGTCTGGTAGGTAGCACTGCGCAAAGGTGGCGGTGTGGAGAGAGCACGAAAACCCCGAGATGGACATCGGTGCTGAGGGCACAAGTTCATGGCGTTCGGTATGTGGTATGTGATTTCCAGGGGAATAGTAGAACTCAAGCAGCTGTATTTCTGTGAATTCAGGGGATTCCAGCCAGGCGTCCACTTTGCAAGGCATGGTATGCTTGCTCAGGTAGCATGACGGGATGTAGAGGCTTTGAACGGAGCCCTGGTGGGAGGAGATGATGGCTCTGGGGATTTCAAAATCATTGAAGAGAGATAGCTGACGACAGTCGAGATTAAGGGGAACGGCGCGCCATAGAGGGCGCCACCGAATTGAGAGGACTTGGGTGTGGCAGCAATCCTTGGTGGGGAGAAGCGAGATGATCTCCCCATGGATGGCGTCTGGGAGATCGCTGATGCAGTCCACCTGAGATTCTACAGGTTCCTGGGATCTGGTGGGGGCGGGGTTGCCGCTTCTCCCGGCACTGCTGGGTGCAGGATCTACAACAGGCGTCGCCGCTGGCGGGAGCCTCTTCTTCTTGGCGCTGGGGTCAGCCGACTCCATTTTCCTCGACGGCGTCGCGTCGCGCTCACGAATTTGAGCAGAGTAACGAATGATGAGCCTAGTTGTAGTGTGAGCGAAGAAGAAGGGGGGCTTGGGGTTTTCTGTAGGAGTGAGGAAGAAGGGGAGCTGGGGTTTTCTGTAGGAGTGAGGTGAGGAATTTGGGGGTACGAGTGGAGCGAGCTGACGTGAGGTGGGTGGGAGCAAGGAGGAAGAAGAGCACCCAGGTTTTGGGGGGGCGGTTTGGTGGGTGTGGGTAGAGCCTCTCATTCAGTAAATATATGGGCTTTTGAATTGATTTTACTATTCACTAGTGTGGATGGGCTGCTTTGTCTTGGGACCCGAGAAACAATTACTACTAGTACAGTGGAGACACTCTACAGCTACCCAGAAAAACAATTACAACTAGTACACTGGAGACACTCTACCGCTTCTAGCTCCTCCTAGGTCATTGAAACGTCTCCCTCTACTGAATGCCGTTATACTTTTGTTCACCGACATGCGGGCCATGCAGCGCGTGGGCCCAAATGCCATCCACCAAATTAGAAGGCAGTATGCAGGCGGAGAGTCACCCCGGTCATAGCGCGGCAGTAACGAGCCGTCGTATCACAAAACCCCACCTCCCCACAGTCTAAGTTTGACAGACGAAGCAACCATCATTTCACTCTTCGCTGAATCCCCTTCTCCCTCACCGTCTTCAAGAAAGGCAACACTTGCATCTGCCACTGTTCTTCTCTCCGAACGAAGGGAAGGTAAGCGGATCCGTGATGTTGGTATATTTTTGTTGAGAGGAAAAAAACTTTTGCAAAGCAGTAACCGATCCTCACTCTCTTTTTTGTTTCATTGTCATTGCGATTGTGTTTTCCTTTTAGTGGTCTCCTAGTATTCGTCAGTTTCATGATGGACCAAGGAGAACCAGGCAAAGATCTGCCGATATTGGAACAGACGCGGGAGGCTGATCCCCACGAGACAGAGAGCTCCAAGAAGATGGAGGCAACCACCAAGGTGACCCCAGATACTGAGATGGTCAACGCCCCGTTTGAGGTTACAGCCCCCATGGTACTGCAGGAGCAGTTTCCCCCTTTGAGGATGTGTCCCCCCCCCTGCTGAGTTGCCCAAGGTGATTTCCTTCTTTGCCGATCTCGATTGTGGTTTTTCATCTAAGTATGTGGTGACTTTTTTAGAAAAGGAAGTATGTGGTGATTAATAATGCAAAATTTTATTAGCTTCGATGCGATGGTATACGTAGTGGTTTAAATAACTTGTGTTTCTTATATTGAAAACTAATTGAGAATTTGTTTCTGTTTCAATTAGAGCCCTGATGCAGACAAGGATTGTGTGGTTGTACATGTCACTCGCTATGAGGCGGACGACCTGAATATACGCACTAGGAAAACAGAGTTCTTAGGCTGTTGGGTCCTGGAAGCCATTTGCGGTTATACCAATGAAGAGTTGTATTCCAGCCTCACTGTTGTCAGGCGTGTTGTCCAGGGTGTACTGAAGCACAAGAAGTTCAAAGCTACTCCTTCGTTTGTGAGGAATAGTGTTCTTGTCAACCTTACGCAGGAAGATGACATGGCATGCCTCCACAAACAAGTTTATCAATTGCAAGGCCACAAGGTTGTCTTCATGAAGGTCACAGGATTGAGCTACTGCGGGACGTCCTCGATGATGTTCATGGCAAGGTTCGTCTTGTGTCCAACCCAAATTAGATCGAGGCATGAAATAGTTGCCCCGGCTAGTGTTTAATAGTAGTTTGGATTGTGTCTAATTATCCGAACCTTGCCTGTTATTGACCCCTCTGGGGCTAGTACTCTGTTTGAATCCGTCTATGGGAACTGCTGCTACTTTTGTGTGCCCGTTAATCATGTGAGAACCATCGTAATTGTTGCCGAAACAGATGCGTCCTCACTAGTTTTTTCATGAATATGGCATGGTAAGACATAAGTTGTCACAGTTTATCATACGAGCAGTGTGTCTTTTGATGAAATAGAGCACTCGTTTGAGAACCGTGTGCCGACGTATACATAAGTACTTGTAAACACTGTTGGTGCTACCCCACTTGTAAGCAGTTGTGCAAAACACAGCACATTGGCTCAGCTTGCTTCAACACTAGGCTATCGACCAGCTAACAATCAACAATCTGCTATCTGACATATAAGCAACTATGTATCTTGTTACAGTGGTTCATGCAGTTAATTAAGGCCACAATGTAATAAATTCCAAACGTTCACATGCTAGTCCAGCGCTCATGTGGAACACTCACATTAAACTCGTCTTCATAAAAAACTTAAAAAGCATAAGTTAAGCAATTTTATATCTCTCAATGATTCATAGAACATAACAAACATATACTAGTTCACAGCAAAAGACAAAGTTGTGAGAAGGTTTACAAATCAGGAAAAAACAAGCAAGGCTTCTCTCTGAGCAAAGGGCCTCTCGGCAGGCTTAAATTTCCTGGAGTTCACTCTGGTTTTTTCTTGTTGCCACCATTCAGGGTTAGGTTCTCTCATTCAGAATAACCAATTATAATTGTGGTCTCAGCTGGAATGCTGAACTGAACCATGCAGTGTACTGACTAGCTGAAATGCTTGTGCATTCCACTAAATTTAAGCACCGCTATTTGCAGAAATAAGCAGACCACAATGCCTCTTGTCCGCGCACCTGTCCAAAAAACCGCCGTGCAGCCGTGCCAGCTAGTCCTTGGTCCATGGATGAACTGGTAGAAAGTGCATTCCGGACTAGGATGCAGTTGTTTTCGCTCGTCCCTACACTGCAATCAGGAAGTAAAACGTACGAAGCAGCTTCTTTTAGATTGCGTTGGTCATTCTACCTTAGTTACTACCAATGTAGGGATACCTTGAAGACGGGAGGTTAGACGACGGCAGCGAGGGATAGCCATCTCATTTTGCACAGTTGTACTAAAACTGAGGTGTGTGCTTTTGATTGTGTGGATAGAAACGATACGGAGACAGACATCCCGAAACGATATGGAGACAGACATCCCTGTTTGCGCAAATAAGAAATACGGTTATTTAAACAGTGACAGATATTACTACTTTCCCTCGTTTCCTCTTAGAACCAAGTCCTAGATTCATGCTACAGCTTTCCCACTTTCTTCCCTGTTTGAACCAATGCTTTGAGTCGACTGTATGAAATAGCTTTACTTCTAATAATAGTAGAAGTCTAGGTAGCTTTGGAACAGCGGACGGAAGTAGAAAAGGATCCATACGAAGGGAGCTGGGGTAGTAGAGCAAGGCAGGTTTCGAAGGAATATATACCTGAGGGTCGTCGGCATGTCGCAAAGACGGTGTCGGGAGGCCGCATCTTGGCCACAATACCGCTGGGAGGAAGAAGGGGTCGGAGGCCCTCCCGAGCCGGCACTCTCTTGGAGAGAACGGCATGGCCGCCGATCGGGACGCGCGGGAAGCCGTTGGTCTCCTCCCTCGCCGCCAATGACAGCGTGAACGATGCACCTACACCCCTGCCCCGGTCGAGGTTGTCCAGCCAGATTTGTGACCAGCCGTGAGCTGAGAGAGAGTGTGGCCACCTATGTGTTGCTTAGATCTGGAGAGCATGAGAGAGTGAACGAGAGGAACCCTAGTAAAGCAAGCGCTAAGGCTCCTGCTTTTATATATAGTGGAGTGATTTTGTTGTACCAGCTTCAAAAAAATGCGCTCCTACATGTACCCGCGAGTGGGTGTGAGAGAACTAGTGCGTGCGTGCACCGCTTCTCTTCGTGAGAGTAGAATATACTATGCCCAAAGAACGTTCGCCGCAAGAGTAATAGTACAAGTGTGTGACGTGTGAGCTAAAATAAAATGTGCGCGCCGTCTTTTTTTAGAAGTTCTGAGGGTAGGGTGTGAAGAGCACATATGTGCGTGACGTCTACCTGTAGATAGACGGTGGGTGCGACGTGCGAGTCTGCGAGAGGACTCGGGAGAGTCATGACTCATGAGGGTGCGTGTGCGTGAGAGAGAGGGGGCACGTATCAATGCAATGCATGTGTCCATAAATCATTATCCGACAAACGTTCGCCACAAGCCTTTTCCTGACGAACGCCGTAAGGACCGTTAGATCGGCATCCGATAGTGTCAGTTTTGCCATGTCATTTAACAGAACAGCCACTCCTCCTACACATAAATCTTCCACGTGAGTGTTAGCAACTGTCATACGCTCCCTCCGTTCCGAAATGCAGTGCATATAGCTTTATTGAAAATTCGAACCTCGCAAACATTTACCGAGTTTTCGTGTACCAAATTGCACATGTAGAATACCATGTATATATCATTTCATTCATCTTTGAGAGGTAACTATAATGTTGGGTGAGGAGTCTACAAAGAAAGACCATCGTATCACCCGCAGCAATTTCAAGCATCCTTTAGTGTCGAGGAATATCATAGGAACTCTATATGATATGATTTTTATAGGATTTTTCCTTTAGAGCCAATTGGTTCATAGGAATAGATTCATATACTCCACATTTCAAAGGAAATAAACATGATATCATTTCTATAGCTTTAGAGCCACTTGGTTCATATGAATGGATTCCTATACTCCCTTAATTTCAAAGGAAAATAAACATTAGCGTATATTCAATAGAAAAGTTCCTATGATATGAACCAAATTACATCTCTTTTCTAATCCCTCCTCATAGGAATTGAGATACATGTCATCTCTAGATTCAATAGAAAAGTTCCTATGATGTGAACCAAATGACATCTCTTTTCCAATCCCTACTCATAGGAATTGAGATGCTCCATGTCATCTCTTTCCCTACAACTTCCATGTATAGATCTTCTATTCCTAAATAGATAGTACAACCCACTAGTAGCTTTTTTCCAAAAACATGCAACTATGGCACAAGAACTATATAGTGCGTCAATAACTTTGAAAGATGGTCGCTGGATGAAGCTAACCCGACAGTGCAGAGATATGCAAATCCGAGCACTACTGGTTGTTGGATATCTTCAACATTCCACCAGATCTGCCACATGTACAATTTAGAAGACTTCATGGTTGAACTTAAGCACAATGCACAAACCTCAAAACACAAGCACTTCTTTGTTCTAGAATCTTCTGTATCATAATTGATTATTTTTTCTAAATGAATTGCCATTATTTGTTTTTTACTTTATGATTTACTCCCGCCATTCCAAAATAGATGACCCAACTTTGCACTAACTTTGTACAAAGTTAGTGCAAAGTTGGGTCATCTATTTTGGAATGGAGGGAGTACAATGCACAACCCCATGAATCTTAACATTTTTATAAAACTTATTGATTTTGAATGAGATGAACTATAAGAACTAAACGAACATCTACATCATGCATATATGACTCAAAGCTTTACATGCTATAGTGTGTATTTATTCATAATTTGGTTTCGAAATCTCATGCGTTCAATACATGTGTACCTTACTAGTTTTGAGTAGAGTAGCAAATTTCACGCGGCCCCGGGTATATCAAAATGCAGGGCCCATGCATCATTGCCTTTCAGTCGAACCTACGTCCACAATTTTTTGTACGTACTATATCTCCACTGGTCCCCGAACCCAAAATGCTGCCTCGTTCCCGTAAAATCAAGCGGCCCACAGGCGTCGGCTCGAACCCATTTACTACGACATGGCCCCGCATGCCGTAGTACTCCTACAAACCCTACCGCCGCACTCATCATCTCTTTTCTTCAAGAGGACGAGGGAGAAGCCGATTTGTAGTGGAGGTGCTTTCAAAAAAAGGATCTGTAGTGGAGACCCCTACCCTAGGGTGCCCTAGGTAGCTGCTGCACGCATCATTGTTTTCTCTTTTCTTTATGCTCTTGCGCCCTAGAGTGAAATGATGGTTGCTTCGTCTGTCCAGCTTAATGCGGGAAAGGTGGGGCTTTGTGATTTGACCCCTCGTCGCTCATTTTCTACTACTGCGGTGCTATGACCGGGGTGCCTCCAATTCCAACCGCTGCTCCGAACTGTAATTTGGTGCATCGCACATGGAACAAGACGGTGGATGAGCCACATGTCAGACAAAGGGGTCCTGTTAAGTGTGTCGCCATTTAGTGTGCGGACTGACCCTGCTTGAGTTGCTACGCCAACACGACAGGAGCAGCCTAACACTTGGTTTTGCTCCTTGGTGAATCCCAACTATATTGATCTAAAAAGATACATGCTGAACTATCCTCTCCGTCTTGGTTTTTTATTTTTAGGTGTCTCGGTTTATAGGGCCTGCACATAGTTCTAGGTCATCCATTTGACTAACTAAATATGAGTTACTATGTCACGAAAAGTATATCATTGGATTCTTAAGCGGATGTAGTTGTATTTAAAAGTCGAGGGCTGGGCTTTTCTTGCATGGTAGGCGGCGGGGCTTTTCCTGCACGGTAAGCGGCGGGGCAGTTCCGCCTAGTCGGTTCGACAGAGACGCGAGAAGACGAGGGAGTAGGCTGCTGCAAACGTAGGGCTGTGTGATTTGACAGTGAGTTACTGCTGGACAGGTGGGGCCCCGTGATTTGACTTGCCATTATCATTTTAACTGCGGCGCTACGACCGGCGTGAGTCTCCTAGATTCTTGACCACCTCCATACAAGTGCCTCTCCCAATGCTCCACCATGTAGTAGAGGTTGGCTCTTGCATGAGAGCTCACTTCTCCACTTTTTCCTTGCCTCTCTTTCCTCCACATATGCAAAAATGCCATGTAAAGCGCACTATTGTACTTACTTTTACTTGCTCCTATAGGTGCTTAAGCTTGCCACATAGGCATAAAGTCTGATGTGGCAAGTTAATCAAGAAGAGAGAGACTAGTTTGGTGACCCAAGGAAGAAACGGTGCTAAGCGCGTGTACCTAGGTGAAAAGACAATTTTGAGTCTATAGCTAATTAAATGAAGCAAACTTAGCAACACCATTTCATTGGAAGAGGTCACTCCTTGGCAAATGCACTAAATACATGCGCTTAGCACCGTTTCTTCCTTGAGTACGAAGAAAGATATAGAGAGGAGTAAAAAATACACTTATAGCCAACCTTGTTGTAGTATGAGTGACTAAGTGATGACTATGTATGACATGCCAACATCAGATAGCCTAACGCACCGTGTTAAATCTACAAGGGCGCGACCGCGCGAGCGACGCGACGGTCCCGGTTGGCGCGACCATGATACGGGCTGCTGGCAGCCCTTGGATCTGAGATCAAACGGTCGCATGCTAAGTTGTTGAAAATTTGCAGAATAACCCTTCCAGGATAGGATATTCACCCATAGGTCTAGAATCACGCCATGCAACCATTCGATCTCAGATCCAAGGGCTCTCGGAAGCCCGTATCATGGGAGAATAGAAAGCCACTACCCCGCCGTTCGCATGCTGGCAGTTCACTCCTACTCATCCCCGCACATCCTTCAATACTACGGCGGTTCGCTCCTAGTCGTCCCGTCCATTCACATTATGGCAGTTCCACTAATCCTAACCCTCCTCCCAAATCCATGGCATCCCAAATCTCCACGATCGGCGGTGAGTACAAGGTTAGAACCATCACCGGCGATGAGTTCGACGTCATCTACACCCGTTCTTCCGCGACGGTGAAAGGATGCCTTTCTCGCTTCAGACGCATGTTCGAAAACTCAGATGATGAGTGAGTCCCTGGGCTAGATGTTGAGTACACCACAGTCCTGGGACGAGAGAAGGATCTAAAGGACGAAGAGAGGAAGAAGCCCGCCATGATCCAGGTTTGTGTACATAATGTTTGCTTGGTCTACCACATATGCCATGCCGATGTTGAGTGCCAGGATTTTAAGAACTTCCTCAAGGACAAAATAGTGAAATTCATTACTATAGACTTTACAAACGACGAAGAAGTCCTGGGTCAGATAGGCCTTGTTGTAGGCAACCCCTTCGACCTCCAGAAGAATCGGTTGGTGTCCTCTCATCAGCCTTCAATGCTGACCCTGGCAGGAGCCATGGTTCATCCTTCGTGCGGTAAACTAGAGAAACATCCATACACGTTTCATCGTCATGCATGGCAGCAGAATGTACTAGATATAGACCACATCCACTACGCTGCAATGGATGGCTACCTTTGTTTCAATATCTACAAGGGTTGGATGAAGAGCAACAGCCAAGTGTGTGGTTCAAGCAAAGAAGTATCGGCCAAGAGGAATAGGGACAAGGACGAAGTCGAGGACGTGGACGAGGACTCCGAGTAAGGTGGCAGTGTCGTTGCTCATGGTGGTTCTAAACTTCTAATGCAGTGTCTACTAGATTAGTTGCATAGTTTAATTTCAGGTGTGCTTAGTTTAATTTGAGGGGTGTGTTGTGTTGAGCCCCCAGCAGAACTATGTTATGTTTCTTCTTGTTACTTTAACTCTTCAGTATGTACATACTACTAGTATTACTTTAATAGAATTTAGCACCCCAATTAAGCACGTACTAGCTTTTTTAATAGTATTATATGCATAATTTGGCGACGAGCGCTCTCTATATGTACCACCTTTTTTTAATTTCAATTTTTGCTCCATGGCGCAATCCATCGATAGTACTACTGTACAAAAGTATACATTTTTTAAAAGGCTAGAGTACTGTTCATCACATATATGGCCAGTTAAATTCTCAACCTAGAACAACATGCATGCCATGTAGTAAACCGATACGGAGGAAGTATAGTAAAAATGAGGTGATTTTACCGAGCGATCGGTGGGGGAGCATGGCCTGGCCTGCGGTCCCACGTGTCATGATGTACCAAGGCGATACGCGTGTCCCTCTTGAGGTAGAAGAAATACTAGTACGTGGTTTGAGATGATGGTGAACCGAAGTGTGAAATAATGGTTGCTTCGTCCGTTTGGGAAAGTGCGGGATTGTGATTTGACGTCTCATTGCTCATTACTACTACTGGGCCGGTACGAGTGGGGTGCGTCCCCCCTGTTGTTCTGCACTGTTATTTGGTGCTTGACACGTCGACCCGGTTGCTATATGTCCCACATGTCGGCGACAGGAAGTACAGAATTCATGAAAGGGAGCGTCGACGGAGGAGTATACTACAGAATTCATGAAAGGGAGCGACTTAGTTTTGGAAAAATCTGTTTTTACAGAGTACGTACCCACTAGGGTTTATAGGGCTCATCTAAAAAACATTCGTTTTTCTGTTTGATAAGTCTCAATTCTACTATACTAGTAGTAGTACCATTACATGTTGGATTTCGAGGTGCGTTAGATCACCCGACGCAAGCAGTGTGAAGAGGAAGCTAACCAATGCATGTACAAGTTCATGGAAATTTAGTGGTCATTCATGCATTCGTTCTAATTAATGACTCGGTAAACATAACTTCTTGAGAAAAACGAGCGTACTAATTACTTGTGCAAACTACGAAATTAATTCGACCACTCACCGTCTACCTTGGTTGGAGAGATTTTGAAATTGAGCCATAAACTAGAAAGGAGGGAGTAGTAAATTTTGTCTCGATTACTATTTGTGGCCTTGTATAGATGCAAAATGTATTTTTTATAGTGGCCTTGTATAGATGCAAAATGTATTTTTTGTAGTGGCCTTATATAAGTAAATGGAGGGAGTACTAACCAAAGTATGTAGTAGGGACGAGGAGTAGCAAAATTTTCTCCTCGTGCTGCGAGCCACCGCGCGCGTGGGCGAGGGAGCGGGCGTAAGGCGTATTAAGCAAGCTTCACCTCATCCTGCGAGCCACCGCGCCCGTGGGCGGGGGAGACGGCATACTAAGCAAGCTTCTCCTCGTTCTACGAGTTGACGGGACACATCAAAAGTACTCCAGTGTATAGAGCCTTGCCTCTAAGGTAGGCCCCACATGGTTTGCCTCTTTTTTTAATTTAACATAACGCGTCAAGTCACAGTTTGTTTGTTCACCCGTGGTAGACGATCCTCCCTTCACCAAGTGGACAACCAGTACACGTGCCAAATTACCACGTGGGCTACCTTTTTCGTACAGAAATGAGCTCCACCGTGTACCCATGCGAGTGTGGTTGGGAAAGAGACGGGAGTACGTGCGCTGTGTGTGCACCTCTTCTCTTTGCGCACGTCCCCCACCTACGTGTGTGTGTGAGAGAGAGATACAAACCTAGACATAATGCGCCGTCCATCCCCATGCCTCCGCCCAGTCCGACCACCAGTCACCACCACGCCCCACTCCTCCTCACCTTATCTCTCATGTTTCTCCCTCCATTTTTATATACAAGGGGCCACTATCAAAATTACAATTTGTAGATATACAAGGCCACTAACACTAATCGATGCAATATTAATGGTGTTTGCCTCGTGGTACTAGCAAAGGATGACATTAATTATCCCTTGCATGCATGCTGGAGTTTGTAAAAAATGCATCTTGATGTTCCGTGCAATGCACGGGCATCTTGCTAGTCCATGAAAACAACACATGGCAAAATTCCACGGCAAACGAGGGATTTGAATCTATTGGGAGGGGCTATTTGGATCTTGCACGGGGTAGCCAAAATATTGGCGACCCTTTTGTCCACCGGTGCCTTCGCCACCGATGAACGAGGAATGGCTCGGGTGCTCACTACAAAAAAAATACACTTCCATGATGATACGTGTTTGTCACGGTAGGTCGCTTTTTTTTGTCATGCATGTACATCCATGACAAATTTATGACAGAATCAAGATAGTGATATATGAGCTGTCGTAGAAGTGTTCCATGACATTACCAAAATTATCATCACGGAAGTGTCCACTTCCACGATGATAAATCTCGCGTCACAGAAGTGCTTTCCTCAAGGGTGACCGACACGTGGCATCCACCATAACGGAACACTGTTAAGCTATCGGGTCGGGTTTTGGATCCGATAACCCGTTAACAGCCCCGACCAATGGGAAATTTCCACGTGTAAAATTCTTATTGGCCGGACGAAACACGTGTCAGCTTGTCAGTGGGTCAGATAGGCGCCTATGATACGTCGACAGGTGGCACGGCCCAACAAAGGCCCATTCCTGTGAAAAGGCCGGCCCGTTTGACTTGGTCAAAAGGTGGCGGGCCGGCCCATGGAAAGCCTGTTAACGGCATGTTCGCATATAGCCCATTTACAGCCCGCTAACCCAAGGCCCGTTACGCCCTATCCGAATTAGTCCCAGTAGCGTCATCTAGGCCATCCAATATGATTCCAGCCCATTTTCACTTCTGGCCCATGTATGGACCATGACGTCTTTCGGCCCATATGAGGCCCTTTGTAACTCTTGGCCTATTAACGCCCCGTGGTGAAATTGGCCCGTAATGAACAGTGTATCACTTTATACCCATTAACGGCCCTTTATTCCGTTGGGCCGTTTCCAGCCCATGTTATCTTTCGGCCTTCTCAGAGCCCATTTATTCTTGGGCTCATTTCCAGCATTCGTTTACTTACGGCCCGTTACTGTCATTTTCTGCTTGTGGGCCAAATTCAGCCCGTGGTTACAGTCGGCCCATTTGTGGTCTGTTAATACGTTGGGCCGTTTTCATAGCGTCATCAAATACAGCCTATTAACGATGGCCCGTTACGGCCGGCCCATGAATGGACGATTCCAACTCTAGCCCGTTTACGCCATAATGCGGCCTGTTATTGGCCCATGTTTGGCCAATCGATCATACGGCCCGTATAAGGCCCATTGATGATATGGCCCGTAAAAGGCCCATTGTTTCTACGGCCCGTAGAAGGCCTACTGTTTCTACGGCCCGTAGAAGGCCCACTGTTTCTACGGCCCGTAGGAGGCCCAGTGTCACTACAGTAAATATTAGCCCATGGTTATTGTGGCCTAGTTTTAAAAAAATAGGTTATTGCAGCCACTAGTTAACCGCAGAAAAAGAACTGCAATGACTAGAAGCAAACAAATAAACAAGACAACAAAGAAATAAATAAGCAAGCAACTAACGCTAGGCTATCACGGGTATTACACATATTACATCCACTGGGCATCAAAGTTCGCCACCAGTGCAAATATAGGGAACAACGTAGCATATCATATACACTGGCCGTCAAAATTGGCCAGCAGTGCAAATAAACGCGGCAGAAAAACAAGAGCATAACTGAAACAACTTCAGAAGAGCTCAAGAAATGTTATCCTGGGTATCCACCATGCTGGCAATAAGCTTAGCAAGCTGATTAGCTTTGTCCTATTTGGCGCTAAAATCCTCCAACGCTTGCTGTTGCACCAGAAAGTATGCATCTGAATGCTCCAAGGACTTCCGCAGTCCTTCCGCTTCTTGTCGCAGCACAGCTGATCGATGTCTTTCAGCTTGTAGTTGAGACTCAAGAAATCGAACTGATTCAGACAGTGAGTTTGAATAGCTTGCGCAAGTGGTAGTGGCCAGTAACTCCAACACTAAACCAAGACAGGATGTGTCACTATCCTGAACCTTATCTGCATTACTTCCTTTACCGTTGCTTAATAAGGCACTCTTCCCCAATATTCTGTCAGCATTCTAAAAGAAGAAACAAGCAGACACATAACAAGTTTAGCATGTACTGGTATATGAAACTCATTTCAGTGAACTAGTTCATTAGTAAGGTGGACAGGATTAAACTACCAAGTCTTCTATTGCCAAGTACTAGTACATAATAAAAGCATCAAACAAACATATATCTATGTCCTATGGTAGCAATGGAATCTTAAATTAGAACAGTTGTTCTTCAGGTTTAGGCACTTGTTCTACATGAACAGAGTATAGTAAGATGCAAGAATATAATACTTAAAAACAGAAAATGAGCTCATAGACCTTACCACATTCTTGGTTCGGGACCAGTATAGAACAAGGCGTTCCCAGTCATCGTCCAGTAAATTTGTCTCAGGAGAACGTAAGGGAATTTGATGAGTTTCTTTGCCGGTGAAGTATGTTTTCTTCAAGTAATTCCGATACTGCCACCAAGCATTCTTGAAGATAGCAGAGGTATTAGCACAGGTTACCTCATCCTGAGTTTCCAAATCGGTCCTTCTCTATAGAGAAAAATGGGAAAATTTTTTGTATTATAACCATAATGGAGGTAGGATTTATGAGACAAAGCAAAGTAATTGCCATGAATAACATTACTTACACATAACTCCTGGACAAACACCTGCAACTGGCATTTTCCTTCATCTTTAGTATAATATTTCCAAGATGGGAAGATACGCACATACGATTTAACAACATCAAATGCGATAGATGCTAAACTACGACTAGCGGGTTGTGCTTCCTCCACAGGAATAAGCGTACTAACTGGTGGAGTTGGGGTTCGCCGTGATAGTACTGGCCCTTTGGGCACTGGAGCTGCCTTACTAACTGCTCTTGTTTGGGAGCTCTGTGGTGGAGATGGTGCTGTGTCAACAGGAACTGGGTTACTATCGGCTGGGGTTGGGGTTAGATTGGGTGAAGTTGGTTCTCTGTCCATCGTAGTAGGGGTACAATCTGCGAGAGTTAGGGTTATGTGTGGTAGGGCTGGTTCTTGTGCATGTACAACCGTGGTGCTATCTCCACCAAGAGGTAGCACTGTTTTATTTGAAGACCGTGTTTTTAGTCCGCTAGATACTGGCATCACCCACTCCAATTCAAATGATTGATAAACAGGAAACATAGTTGAATGTATAGACATTGTATGATAGACAAATGCAATAGATAGTGTGGAAAAAAGAGGGCATGAAATAGTTGACATGTATATTGTTTAACTAAAACGGATAGCATGACATAATTTCACCTATATGATGTCTATCTAAACTGGATAGCATAGCATAACATAATTCGAAGATATGATGAATAACTAAACATGATCGCATGACATAATTCACCTACATGTTATCTAAGTAATCAGGATCGCATCATTTAATTCACATATGTGATTTATATGCTAAACAGAAGGCATTCGATATGATGTCTGAACTAAGAACATGGTGTTGAATATTGTGTATATGATGTCTAAACTATGCAATGCAAGACACCGTATGCATGATATGAGTAGTATAACCGTGCCAAGTTAGAGCATACACCTCAGTGGGGGAATAGGATTGGTCATCTATCTCTGAATCCATCTCTGAGGAGCTATCGGTACCCAACAAGAGATTTGCTTCAACAGGTAGCACTGTCTGCTCTGAAGGCCTTGTTTTCACTCCAGATTTTTCCATCTCCCACCCAAATGGCTGATTCACAGGAAGAGTTGTTTAATGTACAAACATTGTCGACAAATGGAAATGTAATGAAGAAAAGGATGGGCAAGATATCATTCAAATATATGATGCCTGGTTAAACTGGATGGCATTGCACATTTCACATATATTATGGCTGGCTAAAAGACATGAGATTGCATAACTCCCATATATGACATAGAAACTAAACAGGTGGCATTACAGAACATGTCTAAACTAAGCAGATGACATATATGATGTCAAAAGTAGGCACTGCAAGGCAACATATGCATGATATGCCTAACATCATCATGCCAAGGTAGAGCAAACACCTTGGGGGTAAATAGGAGTGGTCAGCGGCGTCCGAATCTGCCTCAGAACAGATATCTTCCTCTGGATTACAATCTAGAGAGGGGTGGGGAGGGTTTGCCATTGAACCGACCATGGAGCGATGTCTGCATGACATTGTATTGCCACGCAAAAATCTTCTCTTTTTCTCTACATGTTCAGCGTGACTATGTACAATATCTGACATGCATACGAAAAAAATATGGTGAGATTATGTAACGAGAGCACACAGAAATTTAGAGTGATGGTAACAACCAGTGGATCGATGTTTTTCCGTTGAACCAAAATAGCCCTAATGGATCGACGTGAATGTATAGTAATAAGTGATGCAACAAGTGTACAACCTCTTTGCCATAATCATGTTGACCTCAGCATCATTGGGTTGGTCGCTGAAGCAGTTGAGGCAGAGGTGCCTGTCGGAGGTGTGGAGGAAGATCTGAGGAATCTGTAGACGGCGTCCAGGGCACTGGTCTATTGTGACGGATCGTTCTGTCGTCGGAGCAGCTCCGGTGAGCCGTAAGACGTCAAGGCTGAAGCAGCACAAGACAGACATCGTCAATCTCAAGTGGGATTCTAATAGCATCTCCAATAGATGATGTAAAATGGATGTAAAAATAACATCACCAAAAACCAACTCACTACAACAGATGAGGTAAAAACTGTTGACTCTAAACATAACTGTCGAAACTGAAATTTACTGTGGAATCTGAATGCCATTGTCGAAACTGAACGCAATGGTAGCAGAGAGGCACTTGAGATGTAGTTTAGGGAGGGCCTGTAGTTCATCTTCAACCTGCACCCCCCTGAGCCACCAGCCACCACCGGCCGAACCGCCGGCCCCAGCGCCGCCTCGCCGCCCCGAAACAACTCGCCACCGCCGCCCCGGCCAGCCCTCTAGGCCCCCGCCCCCCACCCTGAACCGTAAGATAGATAGTGGGCTACCTCTCCGGCGAGCCCCCGTCCCCGCTGCGGGTGGTTCTTCCTTAACTCCGGCGAGCCCCCCCCCAACCCCTGAAAATCGACTGACCCAAAAGTCGATTCAGTCGACAGAAGTGTGGCTTAATTGGAGCAGAGCAACAGCACGAGCAAGGGGGAGAGCAGCAGCATCAGCTGGGAGAGCGAGCGATCGAGTGAGATCCGGAGCAGCAGCAGCAGATCCGGCTGGTATGCACGCCGCCGCCGAAGGGGCCTCACACTGGGGGAGAGCCGCCGTGGAGATGTCGCCCGCGACGCCGGCTTAAAGGTAGCTGCTCCATGGGGGTGCAGGATGGAGCACCGTCGGCGCCGGGAGGTCGAGTTAAGGAGAAGGTGCGATGCGATGAGTGTACAACCTCTTTGGTGGCGCCGATTAGGCATCGGCTTCCTCCGAGGAGTCGGTGAGGATGCTTCAGTTCCGGTGGAGCAGGTTAAGGCGGCGCTATGGGGATGGAGTAGCCGCGATAGACGAGGTGATCGTCGAAGCAGCTCCTTGGAGGTGGAGGACGGGGCGGCTGAACTGGCGGGACGACGAGATGGACGGCGGATCCTCATCCGGGGAGGTGGACGAGGGACGTCGAGCTATTGCGCTAGACGACGTCGTCGGGGAAGAGGCTCGGCTGGGCAGCGGTGACGTGGCGGACGGAGGAGGGTGGGGTTTCGTGGCTGGAGCGGAGAGGTTATGGCGGCTTGGGATTTCGATTGGCGAAAAGGGGGCGATGGGAGGGGGTGAAGCATGACTTAGGAACGCGCTTGTCCAAAATGTAGGGTGTGTTACAAAAGTACCCCCCACCGATTTGAACTAGCGGCCCTTTCGGCTCAGGGTTAGAAGGGGGATTTCACGTGTCGGGATTTGGCAGCTGGAGGGAGTTTTCGCGCGCGTTGTAATTTTGGGATAGCAAGGCGCGGGTTGTGAAGGCGCCAGTTTTGGGAGCACGATATCTGAATTTTCGGATATAACAAGATGCGGTTTGAATTTTAGGGACAAGCCTAACGTGTTGTAATATTGTACTTGTATGTACCAAATCAATTCGCACTTCCCTCAACCAAAAAGAAAATGAAAAAAATAAAACTATTCACACCACACAAAGAGAGAGTCTTGCCCCGTTTTACTATACAAATGCTATTCAAAGCTACTCCCTCCTTCCATCTATATAGGGCCTAATGCGTTTTTCGATGCTAACTTTGACCAAATATTAGAGCAATGATATATGACATGCAACTTACACAAAGCACACCGTTAAATTCGTCTGTGAAAGGTTCTTTCAATGATATAATTTTCACATTGTGCATGTCATGTACTATTAATCTTGTCAATAGTCAAAGGCGGTCTTAAAAATCTCATTACGCCCTATATAGATGGAAGGAGGGAGTATGAATCCATGTTATGTCCGATTAAATTTTTTCGCTTGCTGTATAATGCATGTAACCTACTCATACCAACATTTTAGTGCATTCCAAATGTCTATACTACCGCTGCAATTCAAACTAAATTTGAATTTGTTTCTCTATTTCAATAAGAATCTACAATCATGATTGTTGCCAACTTCAACCATCATAGTTTCCTTGCTATCCGCCAGATATAAATCAGACACCTATAATGCAGGATGGCAGGCACACCATCATCAACAACTCCATTTTTTTATAAGAGTAGAGATAAAACATATTAAATGTAATATACCATGTTCATAACCACACCATGTGTATCACCGTTATATATATTCACACGTCCGTCAGTTTGAAACACTATGATAAATTCTTCAAATATCCGAATTCGCTTTTTATAATGAAGTATATATGATCTCTATTCATCTTTTACACCCACACAACCCTCTTATCTTTGTAGCTAGCGCTAACTTTCTCTTGTGCATGCACACGCCCGCATCCCTCTCACCCTCCCTCGGCATTCTCTAGCTCCATCGCGCAAATTCGTCTTTTCACTTTAGGTCGTTCACCCACGGTGTGTGTAGGCCCCCCAGCTCCTTCTTTACGGCACACATCGATCGATATGCCTCTCTAGCCAGGTGTGCCTAGCACAAACACAAGCTTCCCCTCTTCTCTCGTCACTGTCCATGCCTCACTCCCACCACTCTTTTCATCGTTCTCGTACTCGCACACTCCTCCCCCTCGATATAGTATGCCTCTTGTACCACCTCCTACATGCATCCCTCTCTCTCTCTATCCTTCTCCTCGTGCCTCATTTGCTTCTAACACACACATGCATGTATACCGATCGATCTCCCAACATATACCTAGATCGACTTTAACTACCCCCCCCATCGATCGATGTACCTCACAAGTTATGTCTCTCCTTTATCTTACAAAGGGCGATTGATCTTCCTGTGTAGTTATGTCTACTTACCACAGCCACATCGTCCCCCCTCATCATTCGTGCATGCCTCCTGACCCGTCTCTCACATGCACGTGCACAGACAACAAGCAGCCATCTCCTCTCTTATTGATATTGCGGGTGTGCCCTCCGTTTGTCTAGCAAGCCTATCCCACCATTTGTTAGAAGCAACTCCACTACCACCCCCTCCAACACTCTAGCTTTGTCTCTCTCCCAATCTTATTCATCTCCTGCACATATGCATGGATGCCGATCGATCCCCTTAATACATGAGGCAGATCGATCTCCTTAATACATGAGGTAGGCCTCTCTCCTCCTCCACACATATACCAGCCATTGTACCTCTATAGTTAATTGGGCCTCCCTCTTCCCCCACTACACACCGATAGTCGAGCGCTGCAGGTAGGTATCCATGCCACAGAGACAAACTGCACATGTCCCATCTCACGTTCCAGTAGGCCAGCCACTCTATATCTTTGACGTGGGCACACACAAATTCGATGGCACTCTTTATTGATCGCGTGCGCACAGACACACACACACACACACATCATCATCCCTCTCTTCGATTCTATGGGACACCTCAAGCCGATGATACCTCCACTCTCTTCTCATGGATCGCCCCCTCTATATATATATGTTATATCCAGGACTCTATTTCACACACATTGCATATGTTAAATTTTTTGATTGACCCCCCC
>NC_041382.1:183468386-183475484 GCF_002162155.2 Triticum dicoccoides | reverse complement strand
CAAGAACCCACACACTATATCTCTCTAGGTTTGTATCTCTCTCACACAACCCCACGTAGGTGGTGTACGTATACAAGAAGAGAATAGGTGCACCGTGCACGTACTCACGCTTCGTGCCCAGCCACACCCGCGCGGGTACACGGTGGAGCTCATTTCTCCGCAGAAGCTGAATTTGTTTTTGAAACATCAAGTGGCCAGAGACTCGAAAACTTATTTGCCCATTAGTGACTTGTCAGGGCGATGGATTTTAGTTTGTACGATAATGCTGCATCCACCTAAAGTAACAAAAGTTCTTACGTAAACTTCCTAGTAATTCCCTCTTCGTAGGTGCAGCATTACTCCTAACATTTGTAATATCAGTTTGAAACTTGTAATATTGCCGTGTCTTATTCCTGCGTTTTCAAAATCATGTGAATCAAACAGGTCCTAAGTTGGTGATGATGTTGTGCCTCCCATCTTTCACCAATAGCCGTCGGATCTAGATCTGACGCATACAAACCAAGCTTCTCCATTTTTGCAAAAAGATGCCCGCACTTGTTCCCTATTTACAAACAACTCCTTATCTCTCAGAATTAGCCTCATCTCCTCCCCACCACATCTAGGAGTAGAAGGCCGTGGAAAAATCTGGCGTGATGGCTGCTGCCGGAGTCGTCCACCCCCAATCTTGGTGTTCTGTGCAATGCACGGGCATCTACGCACGGGAAATTATGTCGAACAGGGCTAGTTGTAAGCAGGCTAGCTCTACAGCCATGATGATAGTGACTGCAGATGGTGAGGCTGACTATGGTATGCCGAACACGGCACCTATACTCAGGTGTCATCTCCGGCGCAGGGTCTTGTCACTTCACTGTGAGGAGCAGCACGTAATAATTTGACCAACGGATAGTATAGTGCTAGTACTCCTACTACTACATTGGTAGTACTACTACTAGTACTAGTAGCACCACCGTCTGGATTTAGGAGTACTACCACGTCCATCTGGATTTTAGTATTTGACTAGCAATATCTAGTAATGCATGTCACCAAAAATGTACTACTACCTCTGTAAATAAATACACGGTGTTTTATTCCTATCGGCGAGAGAACTTAATGATTTTTTGCTACTCCTAACTAGAGTACTAATAGGATTACATGCAATGAACTAAACACTGCATGTCATGTTTGGTAGTCTCAAGTCATTGAAAGCATGCACGACCCACATCTCTCATTGGTTGATATGTCATGAAATAAGAAACAAGGAGGGAGTTAATGCACCGTGCCTAAGTATTTTGGGATTATTTGGTTTTCGTAAGGTGACTTACACAACATTTTTGTTTACATGCATTAACATTTAATAGTTAAATCAAAGGTAAAAACTTGGCGCAAAATGCAAAGGGGACCAATAAACCAGTAGACATCAAACTTCTCTCGTTTGGCCCCAACTAGAGGTCTGGTGAGATGACTATACTGCACCGGCACAGAGGGGGGCGCAACTTCGTTGACTTTGGGCAACTGCCATTGCGTAAGAAGAAAGAAGCACGTAGTATTGAGCCTCCGCAGATCAACAATGAATGAATCGAGAAGGCACTAATCCAACTTACAGGAGTAGTAAAATGTATTCTTGTGGTTCTTGTTTTCTTTGGTCTTGCTTTTCTAGTCAAAATTATCGTTGGAGTTCATGCAAAACGGAGGTGCATTTGGGGTCGTGCATTGGAGTTGGCCTTACAAGTGGGACCGCAGTTAAGGAAACCGACTATCGGCAAACCCCCACCTCACCCGCCGCGCGATGGCTGAAGTTAGAGAAACGACGAGGTTGAAGAGATTGCTCTAGCACGGACTCCAAGAAATAATATGGTGTCAGATGAATGTCGTGGTGGTGGCGTGTGTCGTACTCCTGGACGTGAATGCTTGTTCTGGCCCATGCCACCCTACTACTACTACTACTTACTCCTACTAGTATATAGTATACTAGTATCGAGGATTCGAGGTGCTGGTTACGTACAACGAACACATTAACATATGGCTACAGTAAAAACACCTGCCCGACGCGCGAAGCATGTGAAGCTAGTACAAATTTAGAGAAGCGACTCGAAAGCCATTCATAAATTTAGTAAGTTTATCATAGGCATATCATTTTATTACATACAACAGGTCATCAACCCACATCGACAACGAGGATACATTATAAATACTAAAGTTTTCACCACACAACAAATAACAAGCCATGAAATGAACTTCAACTCAACCATTCTGCGGCGTTGGAAACGCTTTCTTTGAACCACAAGTGATTCTCTGGGACGGGCCATCTGTTGTCGATCTAGAGACCAACGCAGGACTGATCATCCAGGCTGAAGCGGCCTACTCTATCAGTACCAGGGTAGGGAACCACCCAAATGTCCGAGGTATAGACATAGTTGCTTCTCATAAATGTGTCAACAGCAGTTGGATCACCTTTCACCATCATCAGATAGTTTTGTCCAAGGAAGAGCGAGTTTTCTCCAAGACTATCAATTCTGTGCCAGGGAGAAGGAGTTGGCACTAGCACACTAGTATCCATCCCGAATACCATGCAACGGGTGTTGGAATATGTCCGAAGAGTGCGACCATGGGAGACACCTGCTTCCTTAGCAATAACATCATCAGTGGGTTGTATACACACAAGAAGAGGTGATCCATCGAAATTAGTTGCCAGGCGCCACAGAGTATATGGGCGCTGCTGGTGATCATCACCATCGGCATCTCCCCCTTGGTTATAAATTTTTTTCAAGTATAGGTGGTGGGATGTTCACAGGACCTTGGAAACACAAGAAGGAGGTTAATTAGTAAAGGGAAACTTGCTAACCCGCATGCATGTGGATGAAACAATTATAATTATGGTGGAAGACAAACGTACCGAAACTACGAGGATACCATGCAAAAATAGTGCCACGAGTGGTGGCAGCAAACACAAGGCCCTCGTATTGAATTGCATCACAGTACTCATTCGTGCACAGAAACTGATTTTTGAGCAATGTCCATCGAGTCAAACCACTAAGGATGGCAACAAGCTTGTCAAAGATAGCAACAACTTCATAGTTGTTGTAATTCCAAGAACGGTTGGGAACTCGACAAATTGCTATCTTCCGTAGAAGACAGTCACCATGATCGTATTTGAACACGCGTACATTACCGGTGTGCTCAGCCTCTGGGCAGTGTGCTGAGATTTTTGGAAGTGGAACCCGGTGACGAGTGTACACATTCACAAGTTCCCACTCACAGTTGGACCCAATGTAAACAACCCAATCTCCATTTGCGCCCGCCCAATCCTTGCCCTCGAGCGATGGCATCTTAACATCATAAGTATCATTATCAAGCGGCATCAACTGGCACAGGGTGAGGCCTCCGTCGTGCCGGCGCCAGTCATCAGGGTCACGGCGAAGAAGATAGGGGAGATCAAACTGCTCCTTGACTCTTGGGTTCTTTGTAATGATGTTATTAGTTGAGTCGAGAATGGGATTGAACGAACCTGCCCTGCTAGCCGAGGTGATGATGTCGCACCGATCAATGAGTTCCTCCACCACGTCATCTTTCAGATCGGGGCAAGAATAACGGGGTCGTTTCCGGCCTGTTCCCTCCATGGAGAAGACGGTCGAACAATGGCAGAAGAAAGGGTGAAGGGCTGAAGGAAAATGGAGGAGGGAGAGGAAGAGCGTGCGACATCAGTTCCAAATTGAGAGGGAAAGGCGAAGAGTCGGTGGACGGTTGCGAGTTTGCCACGGTTCACGAAGAGGCGCCCCGGCCTACATGTCCGTTCGGAAATACTCCTACTACTCGCCGTCGTCTCACTAATATGTTGGAACGAGACCACATGTCAACGAAACATGGTGTGTAATTTCTCATGCAAAATTCAATCTGGCCGCGTTGGCCCGAGGTGCCGCATTAGTTATCGACCTTTATTTTTTTAATGGTGTGCTGATCAGTTTTGAAGCACGACTAACTGGTACCGTACATGGAGAGGATGACAGCAGGGACCCGCCAAGGTCATGGCAGTACGCAAGCAAGTGCCTCCTTATTTCAAGCCAATAAAAAAATGGCTCCTCCTAGTGGATTTCTGACATCTGGGTCCCATGCCATTGTCAACATAGTCAATAAATGAGAGAATTGCACAACGAGCGGCTGACACCAGGGACCCAGCAGCTCGCCCAGTTATTTTTGTTTTGGGTTAATTTGATAAATGCCACTCCAAATCTGGTGTATCCGAGAAATGCCACTGCAATTTCCAAACTTTGAAAAATGCCATTTCATGCCATTTCTAGTGTCATTTTTCAAAGTCTGGAGTGGCGTTTTTCAAAGTTTGCAAACTGCAGTGGCGTTTTTCAAAGTTTGCAAAAATTGCAGTGGCATTTTTCAAAGTTTGGAAATTGCAGTGGAAATTTTATGAATCGCCATAATTGGAGTGGCATTTATCTAATTTGTTTTTGAGACAGAAGCAGGGTGTCAACTGGGCTGTGCGGGACACTCTGGCCTGTCTAGACAGCCTTTTCTTTTATGTTTACCACAAACCAGCCCAGTAGTTTTTTTTCTTTCTGAAAATGGCTAGCCCAGTTCTCTTGTGATTTGTCAAGTAAGTCGCTTTATAAGGCCTGCTGGGCTGCAAATCTTTCAAGACGAGGAGAGCTTCATTCGGCTGGCCGAGAAAATGGCCTATCAGTAATGAGAAATGGGCCGTACATTTTTAAAACACATCAAACCGGCAATTATTTTCAAATATCTTTTTTTCATTTCGAGATTTTCAATTGCATTGATTTTTATGTGTGGACAATTTATTTGATTTTATATTGATATAAATTTAAGTTTAAAATCAGTCTAAATGTGACTCGAAATTTCGGGATTAAAAACAGTTCAGACCGCACCGACATATGCAAAATTTCATATAATTATTTAACCGTGGCCACAATATGGGCTGTAATGCTAACATAAAGAATATGGGCTCCAAAAAAACCCGTAAGAATTAGTAAATGGGCTGTAAATTATTTGAAATAATGGCAGATGGCTTGTATGCTGTTTTCCACAGATTTGAGGCTTTTCACAGATGGCATGTATACTGTTGGATGTCCATCCAACGGCCGTCGTGCTTCTTCAATCTCTGCTCTTCCTGCTTCAGCCGCTCAAACAAGCGTCGGTGGGACTGCCTGCTCCCTCCTCCTCGCGGCCGACTGTGCTGCCGCGCAGGCCTCACCGCCCCACCGTACTCCCATCGCTGGCCTAGCCATCCCTCTACTCACCCACACCTACTGTTATTCTCCGGCAACGGCAGACGAACTAGTAAACCCTCGTACAGTCGTACTCCCCTCCGTGTGGGAAACAAAAACAACGGCCGAGTCTTCCCTGCCTCCGTGCCGTTCCCTTCCAAGGCCTCGCCGTCGTCCCCGCCCTGGTGCTCTTGGCGTGGCGTCGTCAGCGTGGTCAACGACCGACATGCATCTGAAGTGGACTGTACGTGGAGAGGCTGACAGCTGGGTCCACGGCCGCACGCAAGGAAATGCCTCCTTATTACGCGCAAAATAATGATTTCCTCCACCTGACATCCGGGACCCATCGAAACGGCCTCTGTATTTCGTGAAAAAAAGTTACCGCCGCTGACAGCTCGGACCCACCAGCTACATCTTCGCACGCAAGGAAGTGCCTCCTTATTACGCACAAAAAAAATGAATACTCCCCCTGCTAGCTGGGACCCAGTATAGTGGGCCTACTAAGTTGACGGGGATGAAGGGCTTTGTCAACTTAGTCAATATGCACGATTATAGCTCGACTGACCGTACGATGTCCATCCAAAGGCCGTAGTGCTTCTTCAACCTCTGGTCTTCTTGCTCCAACTGCCCAAAGCAGCGCCGGTCGTGCCACCTGCTCCTGCCTCCCGTGGCTGGCTGTGCTGTCGCGGAGGCCTCACCGCCCCCATACTACTCCCACCGCTGGCCAGGCCATCCCTCCACTCCACTCACCCACACCCCATGTTATTCTGCGGCGATGGCAGCGCAGCCGAACCAGCGAACCCTCGTACTCCTCTCCGCGTGGGCATCCACTGCCGCGTCTTCCCCGGCTCTGCGTTGTCCCCTTCCTAGGCCTCTCCTTCGTCCACCGCCGTGGTGCTGTCGGTGCGGCGTGGCTAGTGTGGTCAACGACCGAATTCCATCGGAAGAATACTGTACGTGGACAGGCTGATAGCTGGGTCCACGACAGCCGCAAGGAAGTGCCTCCTTATTACGTGGAAAATAATTATTCCTCCACCTCACAGCAGGGACCCACCGGACGCCCACCAGTATATCATGAAAAAAACGTTTGCCCCTGATTGCTGGGACCCACTCGACGGGCCACCGTATTTCGCGAAAAAAAATGTTCCCCCTGCTGTCAGCTCAGACCCACCGGAAGTGCCTCCTTATTACGCACAAAAAAATGAATACCCCCCTGCTAGCTGGGACCCACCTTAGTGGCAGGCTGACTTGTGGGCCTACTAATTTGACGGGGATGGAGGGCTTTGTCAACTTAGTCAATATGCACGATTCTAGCTCCAATGACCGTACGATGTCCATCCAACAGCTGTAGTGCTTCTTCAACCTCTTGTCTTCTTGCTCCAGCTGCCCAAACCAGCGCCGGTCTTGCCTCGTGATCCTGCCTCCCGTGGCTGGCTGCAATGCGGCGAAGGCCTCACCGCCCCCTACTACTCCCACCGCTGGCTAGGCCATCCCTCTACTCACCCACACCCCCTATTATTCTGCGGCGATGGCAGCCTCACACCGCAGTGAACCAGTGAACCCTCGTACTCCTCTACGCGTGGGCATCCACTGCCGCGTCTTCCCCGGCTCTGCGTCCCCTTCCTCAGCCTCGTCATCGTCCACCGCCCTGGTGCTCTCGGCGCGGCGTGGTCAACATGGTCAAGGAACGGCTTCCATCAGACGTGGACTATACGTGGAGAGGCTGACAGCTGGGTCCACGGCCGCAGCAAGGAAGTGCCTCCTTATTACATGCAAAATAATTATTCCTCCACCTGACAGTGGGGACCCACCGGACGGGCCACCAGTATTTTGCGAAAAAATCTTTTCCCCCTGACTGCTGGGACCCACCGGACGGGCCACCGTATTT
>NC_041382.1:183462643-183468089 GCF_002162155.2 Triticum dicoccoides | reverse complement strand
GCTATCAGCTCGGACCCACCGGAAGTGCCTCCTTATTACGCACAAAAAATGAATACTCCCCCAGCTAGCTGGGACCCACCTTACTGGGAGGCTGACTTGTGGGCCTACTAAGTTGACGAGGACGAAGGGCTTTGTCAACTTAGTCAATATGAATGATTCTAGCTCCAGTGACCGTACGATGTCCATCCAACGGCCGTAGTGCTTCTTCAACCTCTGGTATTCTTGCTCCAGCAGCCCAAAGCAGCGCCGGTCGTGCCGCATGCTCCTGCCTCCCGTGGCTGGATGTGTTGCCGCAGAGGCCTCACCACCCCCTACTATTCCCACCGCTGGCCAGGCCCTGCGGCGACGGCAGCCTCACACCACAGCCGAACCAGTGAACCCTTGTAGTCCTCTCCGCGCAGGCTTCCACTGCCGCATCGTCCCCTTCCTAGGCCTCGCCGTCGTCCACCGCCGTGGTGCTCTCCGCGCGGCGTGGTCAACGTGGTAAAGGAACGACTTCCATCGGAAGAGTACTGTACATGGAGAGGCTGACAGCTGGGTCCACGGCCACAGCCCAGTTTTTTTGTGATTTGCCAAGTAAGTCGCTTTGTCAGGCCTGTTGGGCTGCAAATCTTTCAAGACGAGGAGAGCTTTCATTTGGCTGGCCGAGAAAATGGCCCATCAGTAATGAGAAATGGGTTGTACATTTTTAAAACACATCAAACCGGCAATTAGTTTCAAATATCTTTTTTTCATTTCAAGATTTTAAATTACATTAATTTTTATGCATGGCGAATTTGTTGGATTTTATATTGATATACATTTATTTTTAAAATCAGTTTGAATGTGAGTCGAAATTTCGGGATTAAAAACAGTTCGGACTGCACCGAAATATGTAAAATTTCGTATAATTTTTTAACCGTTGCCACAATATGGGCTGTAATGCTAACAAAAAGAATATGGGCTCCAAAAAAATCCTTAAGAATTAGCAAATGGGCTGTAAATTATTAGAAATAATGGCAGATGGGTTGTATGTTGTTTTCCACAGATTTGAGGGTTTCCTAAAAAAAGGTTGACGCACAAGCACTGACTATTGGATGTCCATCCAACGGCCGTCGTGCTTCTTCAATCTCTGCTCTTCCTGCTCCAGCCGCTCAAACAAGCGCCGGCGGGACTACCTGCTCCCTCCTCCTCGCGGTCGGCTGTGCTGCCGAGCAGGCCTCACCGACCGACCGTACTCCTTTCACTGTCCTAGCCATCCCTCTACTCACCCACACCTGCTGTTATTCTCTGGTGACGGCAGACGAACCAGTAAACCCTCATACAGTCGTACTCCCCTCCGCATGGGAAACAACTGCCGAGTCTTCCCTGCCTCCGTGTCATCCCCTTCCTAGGCCTCGCCGTCGTCCACCGCCCTGGTGCTCTCGGCGCGGCGTGGTCAACATCGTCAAGGAACGACTTCCATCGGACGTGGATTGTACATGGAGAAGCTGACAGCAGGGTCCACGGCCGCAGCAAGGAAGTGCCTCCTTATTACGCAGAAAATAATGATTCCTCCACCTGACAACTGGGACCCACCGGAAGGGCCACTGTATTTCGCGAAAAAAACGTTTCCCCCTGACTGCTGGGACCCACCAGCTACATCTTCGCACGCAAGGAAGTGCGTCCGGGCAAAAAAATGATTCGCCCCCTGACTGCTGGGACCCACCAGCTACATCTTCGCAGGCAAGGAAGTGCCTGACAGTCGGGACCCGCCTGGTCGAAGCGCACATAGCGTTGTCATTCTGGTCGCGAACGTGTACGTACATATATACTGGTCGATGTAGAGGCACGCATGTGTCGTAGTAGAGGCGGCCAGGGTGCAAGAAAGAAAATATGGCCACGTATGTGTACATATGGGAGGGGTCTCGAACGCCTACTCGCGCATAGTACGGCCAGGGCTCATGTACATGGCTGGGTCGGAACGGAGAAACAGCGTCGTCGTCGTGTTCATGGGGAGGCAACAGAATGCGTCGTGTTCATGGGGAGGCAACGGAATACATCGTGTTCATGGGGAGGCAATGGAATGCGTCGTGTTCATTGGGAGGGCTTGGACAGAACAGGCGATGGAAACGAGGCCTGGCGTACCGCAGAACGGAGGAAACGGCCTTGTGTTCGACCGGCCACGTTTGAAACGGGATCCTGTTGATCGGGAGGGGTCTGGCGTACCGCAAAATAGAGGAAACAGACCTCTTATGGTCGAAACGGGGGTCCTGTTGATTGGGAGGGGTGTGGCGTACTGCAAAAAGGATGAAACGGACTTGTGTTGGAGCGCTACGGTCGAAACAGGGGGTCCTGTTCATCGGGAGGGGTGTGGCGTACCGCAAAACGGGACTCCACGGGATACTGTTCATCTCCACCGTCGACCCCCTCCAGCCTCCACGAGGTACTGTTCATCCACCATCGACCTCCTCCAGCCTCCACATGCGACTGTTCATCCACGGGCTCCCGTTCATCCAGACTCCACCGCGCGCTACTCCACCGGCTAGTGTTCAACCAGCCCTCTCCACGGGCTCCTGTTCAACCACCCCTCCACGGGCTACTGTTCATCCTGCCCTCCACCGTCTACTGTTCATCTTGCCCTCCACCATCTACTATTCATCCTGCCCTCAACGGGGTGGTCTTGTTCATCCAGCCTCCACGGGGTCCTATTCATCCAGCCCCAACCGGCTCGATCTATCGGGGTCCTGTTCATCCAGAGGCAACACCACGGGGTCCTGTTCATCCACCCCTACCGGGAATTGTTCATCCAACCCTCCCCCCCCGCGCAACGCTCACTGTTCATCCAGAGGCAGCATCGATCGGCTTCAGTTAGCAGCAGTAGCGAAGGAATCGCGTGATCGGGTTCAGTTAACAGCCATCGATCGATCGCTCAGGTTCAGTAACGCATAGCCTGCAGTGCAATCGCTCGGGTTCAGTTAGAGCCCAACGCCTCGCTCGGGTTCAGTTAGAGCCAACGCCTCGCACACACGCGCGTACGTGTACGAGAGAAACGCGCATCGCTCGGCCCCCGACCTCCCATCGTAACCGGGAACTCCCCGAAATTTTCCTCCCCCTCGCTTCTACCATGGTTTTTTCCGTCATGGACGGCCCAAAGAATGTCATGCAGCTGCATCTCCGGCCCGCCCAGGACGAAAAGCCCATTTTCTATCATGGTTTTTTGTCATAGAAGTAGGAGCCCACCACATCTATGATGATACCGGGTTTTGTCACAATTATCGTCATAGAAGTGTCATATGTATGACAGAAAAAAAATTTGTTCGGCCCAAAATGTCACGGATGTGTCTTTTTTTGTAGTGGCTCATGCTGTCATGCATCCTCCAGCGCGCACGTTGGAGACGAGCTCGCACGAGCTGTGTTTTTTTGTCCCACGACGCCGCCCAAGCCGCCCGCATACCGACCGGTGACCGGCAAATTATGCCATCTAATCGTAGCCGCACACATTATGACAGCAACTCAACCAACCGGAGGAAATTCACGCAAACACGTAGACAAACTGATATTTCTTATAAACAACGACGGAAATCATATAAAATACCGGATTTTCATACAAACATGACGGATTTCATTACATTCAAATGAGCTACATGGTGCTAGGTCTGGACATCACAGGTATATAATACCTGGCCTAAATGGTCGCCCGCCGATCGATTTGTGTTCCTCATGTCCGGCAGCACGATCACCGTACTGCCGGGAGCCCCGGAGGTATATGCTTCAGCGCAAAGGACGGCTCGCTTCCCCACTGCCCAACTGATATCATTGGCTGGTGCCGAAGATGATGGTGGCCGACACCGGTTCGAGTTCATCACCGGCCACTACTTCGCCATGGCCGGCACCGGCTCGAGTTCATCCTAACATTCCCCTCTTCCGTGAAGCCCATGCGGGGTCGACGAAGGTCCTCGCAAAAAAAGGATCCTGTAAGACACATGCTGTGTACGCCGGCGTCGCCTCCGCAGTGGCCTTCATGGGACCCAAGCGGCGGCGGCCTCCAGTGTTCTACTTCTCCTTGATGATGGTGGCAGACGCGGAGGCGCTGGCTACGACTCGTCGCTCTCCGCGCACCCGGCTTCTGTCGCTGCTTGCATGGCGTGGCCGCCGGCATGGGAGTCTCGGCCACAGAAACGGGAGACGCGGTACGAGGCGGCGGCGTGGACGGCAGCAATGACCCCCGTGCGCCGCTCCTCGTCGAGCTGGCCTGGAGCGGTGAGTTGCTGAACCGCGCGCCAGCTTGGGGTGGCAACTGGCTCCGTCGGGCGAGGGGAGGGAGGTGGATCAGCGAGCTGCATAGCTCATATCCGGCAGGCTACCCAGCCGGCTTGGATGCGGAATAACTACTCTTCATAAGACATTGTAAGAGTGGACAAAATAGTGGAGGAGATAGGGGAGCGGCGGAGGTGTGCGATTCTTGGCCGGCGTTTGGCCTCGTTTAAATAGGAGATTAAATAGATGGCGGACCGGAGGAGCTCGGCCGGTGTTGCGTTTAACGCCGGCCCGGACATGAACGGACGTGTGTCCAGAGTGGGTTTCTTGGCTTCCACACGGGCGGGTTTCATGGAAGCGTTTGAATGCGGCACGGAGGCGTGTTCAGCCGGGCATTCCGCGAGTGGCGCCCTCGACTCTGACCTAGGACATCGCGCCATTCTTCCACTGACATGTGGGCTCTTTGGGTGCATGGCATGCATGTCAGTGACTCAACACAGGCAGCGCACAGCAGAGGAACCTTTGGTGGGCCAGGGCGGTCAAAAGCGGGCATTTCATAAACCGATGATTGTTCATTGAGTGTGACGTCATCTTTTTCATGTAGATAAGCCTACTATGTTGATAGCCCGTTTGATACGTTGTGATTCATAAAGACCGCTGCAAACATCAATGTTCTGCTTATCACAGATAAGATTGATTAATACCCGTAACAATCCATGTCCTTAACAAAGGTTGCATGCACGTATAGGTTGAACGTGTGTCTTGCGTCGTGTGTTGTGTGCATGCAGGCGTGCGAGTGTTGCGTGTGTGCAAGGGTACGTTTCAGTGTTGCTTGCATGGGTGCGTACGTGCATGTGTTCGTGAGTGCATGTGTACGTGCCAGTGTTGCACGCCAGCATGCGTGTGTGTGTGTGCGTGTCAGTGTTGCACGCCTACATGCGTGTGTGTCTTGCATGCGTGCATGTGTACGTGCGGGGTGAGGCTACACGTCAGTCGATTGACTTTTTCATATCTGGTCATTAGATTTTCCAGCCGTTGGATACGAAATCAAGGGCCTCCAGTTTATCATCAAACTCCACCCCCCTGAGCCGCCAGCCACCACCGGCTGAACCGCCAGCCCCCGCCGCCCGCAGCCGGCCCGCCCTCCCCGAAACCACTCCCCATCGCCGGTCCGCCGCCGCACCAGCCATCCCTCTAGCCCCCCCCCCACCGAGCTTTTTCTCCGGGG
>NC_041382.1:183427069-183462176 GCF_002162155.2 Triticum dicoccoides | reverse complement strand
GCCCAATGAACGCCCCCCAACCGCCGGTGACTGCCAACCAGAGGTCTCACGACTTCGAATACCCACCGACCACTAATTTATTACCATTTCTGTCCTTCATATACGCGCTGACGGGTGGGCCCTATGGTAATGTGCGCTGCTGAATGTGGACCGTTTGACTGGTCAATTGATCGTGTTATCAACAAATTACGAAGTTGTATGGTGAGCCAGTGACCGTATGATCACCCTAAAATGTACTCCTATTTTATTAACACAGTACAGACTCAAACTACCATTTCTTTCTTTCTTATACGGGCTAACAGGTGGGCCCCACGGTTACGCGCCCCGATGGTGCAACACTAGTTGCGCCGCGTGGAACGTTTGATTGTGTCATCAACAAAATATGGAGTTGTACAGGTGAGCCAGTGACCGTATAATCATGATATGTATTTGTTTAACACGGTACAGACGCAAGGCCTCATATATATGCGCAAGCACTCACCGCTATAAGTGCACACACGCGAACCCTACCCCTATGAGCACCTTCGAGAGAGTGGGCCAGCATATATGATCTTGAGATTTTACGAAGTCACCATAGGTGCCTCGTAGTCGAGTGGAACGTCTCCTCCCACTGAACATACGTCGCCGGAAAATACTGAAATTAACACAAGATAAATGCGAGCACCAGGACTTTAACCTTGGTGGGATCGAGAAACCACTGTCCTCTAACCATCCAACCACATGTTGGTTAGCACGACAAAATGTATGTGGTGACCGTGATGAGCTTATTCTGAAGTCCAGTGACAATATCGTGCTTTCGCTTCAAATACAATGATCGTAAGTGTCGTCAAAAAAATACGGAGCACGCATCAAATGCAAAGTCCGTCAGTGTCATCAACAAAATATGGAGACGTATCGTGAGCTAGATACCGTTGTACTATTGTATATGCTTATTTTCTTAGTGGCCGATTGTGTGTGTGGTGTGGTGGGCACATCATTTCTAGTTGTGGTGGGTCAACATGAAGACTCATGGGTCGGTTCCATCCTGCACCACATATAGGTTGGACCGAGACGTGTTATACGAAGACCCATGTGGAGGACTCGACGTATAACACGAAGCTACCAGAGTTGCGGAGGACTCTATCCCCACTGGTGATAAGCCGACTATATATGATTTGTAACCCTAGGCCCTTAGTATGTTATACAAGCTTGGGGGCTAGTTCGTCGATAGTATACACACACACACGATGCCTAGTATTCACGTGTACTTTGTACACACCCCTATCACTAATATACAGTACCAGGAGTAGGCTTCTTCAACTGCAATTGAATTCTAGCATGTGCATGTGTTTATTTCATATTATCGATCCATAGTGTGAGAGCGGTTTGAAATACAGGCAATAGACGCTTTTGCAATTCATATATAAACATTAATTAGTGCACTCCATGTTGTTAGTGTGAAGCACTTTATACATTTATCACTTGCATGGATACATTCCAAATTGCTAGCTACGAAATAGAATACATGTCGAATTCAACATAAAGGGGGTTTCGAAGATTCGAATTTATAGGAAGTGCAATCATCTATTTGAACCCGAGATAATGGCATTTGTAAATCAGATGTAAAAGGGGGCATCAATCTTTGTTGTGAGTTTGAACATGCTATATATATTCATATGCATATCTAACCTTTTTTTGCAACCAAGGAGATTATATCTGGAACCATGCATGAACTGAGGTAAGTTGCATATTTTTTAATATATACTCGTGTACAATGTATATTCAAATGTACCCCCTCCATTCCAAAATAATCGTAGCTTTAGGATTTTCAAGAGTAAAGATTTGTGAAGTTTGACAAATCCTGAAAGTTCAATTCAAGAGAACCGAAAACGTTAATGCTTCTGCTCCCAAATATTGAACGAAGCGCCAAATAGGCCTCTGGTCACCCGAAACCGCGTGAGACTAATGTTTTGGTGGTAGGAAATTACTGTCCTGACTCTGGCCCGTGTAGCCTATCGGCCCGATGTCCAAAGGTCTAAACCGGGGTAGGTTTGTAACTTCACCAAGACGCCAGAGAAGCATTCATACGCCATGGGCGCCTAGCCATGCGCTCGGCCGAAATCTATCCCGCCCACATTTGGGACACCTGACATGACTGTCGTACCCCCAACCCGCAATATGTCCGAAATGTTAGATGGGGGGAAAGTTTGTAACTTTCCCCAAATTTCAAACAAGCGCGTCTCAAACCGAAACATTGTTCCCCCTTAGTTCCCCCTCCTCCCTCCGTTTCCCCATTCATACTCCGTGGGCGCGAAAATGCCCTCTCCACCAGCCGCGAAACCCCAGCCTCCTCCGTCCTCCACCCATAGCGGCCAATCCACCGCCGCCCTCCTCCATCACGCCGGAGCCGGTACCCCGATGTCGTCGTCCAACACAACCGCAACACCCTCAAGGACTTATCAGCTGAAGCCGAGGCAGAGCTGCCTCCATGACGCCGACGCCGACGTGCGCCATACCAGAACCACTCCAACCACGCCGTCCTGCGCCTCACTGCTGCGGCTCCACTGTCGCAACCATCCACCGCACCGGAGCTGTTCTCGCTACACCGTCGTTCGCCGCCTCGGATCTGCTTCCCCGCCACCGACAGACGGCCACCGCACCACACTCAACAACTTGGCCATGGGTTCGTCCAAGGCTGCACCGTCCTCCACAACTTCTGGTTTCCGGCGAACAACAAGAAGATCGTCGGAAAAACAGAAGGAGGACACAGCACTGCCAGCAGAAAGAGGTACTCCTCTTCCCTTATTTGTGCAAATATTACGTCTTTGCTGATACGTTTCCGTTGTATCTACTTTTCCAAACACTTTTGCCCTTGTTTTGGACTCTAATTTGTATGATTTGAATGGAACTAACCCGGACTGATGCTGTTTTTAGCAGAATTGCCATGATGTTGTTTTATGTGCAGAAAACAAATATTCTCGGAATGACCTAAAACTCCACGGGAGGTCTTAGAAAAAATAATAAAAAATCCTCGCCAAATATGAAGACCAGGGGGCCCACACGCTTCTCACGGGGGTGGGGGGCGCCCCCCCCCTAGAGCGCGCCCCCTACCTCGTGGGCCCCCTGGAGACCCTCCGACGCCAACTCCAACTCTATATATTTGCTTTCGGAGAGAGAAAAAACCAGAGAGAAGAAATCATCGCGTTTTATGATACGGAGCCGCCGCCAAGCCCTAAAACCACTTGGGAGGGCTGATCTGGAGTCCGTTCCAGGCTCTAGAGAGGGGGATTCGTCGTCGTCATCATCAACCATCCTCCATCACCAATTTCATGATGCTCACCGCCGTGCGTGAGTAATTCCATCGTAGGCTTGCTGGACGGTGATGGCTTGGATGAGATTTATCATGTAATCGAGTTAGTTTTGTTAGGGTTTGATCCCTAGTATCCACTATGTTCTGAGATTGATGTTGCTATGACTTTGCTATGCTTAATGCTTGTCACTAGGGCCCGAGTGCCATGATTTCAGATCTGAACCTATTATGTTTTCATGAATATATGTGAGTTCTTGATCCTATCTTGCAAGTATATAGTCACCTACTATGTGTTATGATCCGGCAACCCCGAAGTGACAATAATCGGGACCACTCCCGGTGATGACCATAGTTTGAGGAGTTCATGTATTCACTATGTGCTAATGCTTTGTTCCGGTTCTCTATTAAAAGGAGGCCTTAATATCCCTTAGTTTCCAATAGGACCCCGCTGCCACGGGAGGGTAGGACAAAAGCTGTCATGCAAGTTCTTTTCCATAAGCACGTATGACTATATACGGAATACATGCCTACATTAAATTGATGAACTGGAGCTAGTTCTGTGTCACCCTATGTTATGACTGTTACATGATGAACCGCATCCGGCATAATTATCCATCACTGATCCAGTGCCTACGAGTTTTCCATATACTGGTTAACGCTTATTTACTTTCTCGCTCCTACTGTTACAATCACTACAAAATACCAAAAACATTACTTTTGCTGTCTTTACTTTTGTTGCCGTTACCACTACTATCATATTACTTTGCTACTAAACACTTTGCTGCAGATACTAAGTTTCCAGGTGTGGTTGAATTGACAACTCAGCTGCTAATACTTGAGAATATTCTTTGGCTCCCCTTGTGTCGAATCAATAAATTTGGGTTGAATACTCTACCCTCAAAAGTTGTTGCGATCCCCTATACTTGTGGGTTATCAAGACTAATTTCTGGCGCCGTTGCCGGGGAGCATAGCTCTATTCTTTGAGTCACTTGGTATTTATATCTGCTTATCATTATGAAGAACTTGAGAGATCCAAAAACCAAGATCTATCCCTCAACTACGAGGGGAGGTAAGGAACTGCCATCTAGCTCTGCACTTGATTCACCTTCTGTTATGAGTAAGCTAGCGAAACCTACACCTGCTTCTGCTATTCGTTCTGATATGTCGCATGTTATTGATGATGCCACTTCTGCTATGCATGATACTTATGATGAAACTGCTTCTATGCCTAATACTAATGTGCCTCTTAGTGAATTTCTTGATGAACAAATTGCTAGGGCTAGAGAAAAAGAAATTATTGAATCTGAATATGATGATAGTGATGATGAAAACATGCATGTTATTCCTAAAGGTTATCTTTTTGATAAGGAATCTTCTGCCGCTATTTTCACTTGCAAGGATACATATCAGCTTAAGAGGTTATTAATTAAATGGAACAAAGAATCACTTAGAGATAAAATAAGACCCGACCCTGCTTTTGCTACTTCACCTATATGTGTTCCTGATAAAGATTATGAATTCTCTGTTGATCCTGGTATAATTACTTTGGTTGAATCTGATCCGTTTTATGGCTATGAATCTGAAACTGTTGTGGCACATCTTACTAAGTTAAATGATATAGCTGCCCTGTTCACAAATAATGAGAGATCACGTTACCTCTATTTACTCAAAATATTTCCGTTCTCATTAAAGGGTGATGCTAAGATATGGTTTAATTCTCTTGATCCTGGTTGTGTGCGTAGTCCCCAGGATATGATTTATTACTTCTCTGCTAAATATTTCCCTGCTCATAAGAAACAAGCTGCCTTGAGGGAGATATATAATTTTGTGCAAATTAAAGAAGAGAGTCTCCCACAAGCTTGGGGGAGGCTTCTCAAGTTACTTAATGCTTTGCCTGATCATCCTCTTAAGAAACCTAAAATACTTGATATCTTTTATAATGGACTAACCGATGCTTCCAGAGATTACCTGGGTAGTTGTGTTGGTTCTCTTTTCAGGGAAAGAACACCGGATGAAGCTGAAATTCTATTGAATAATATGTTGACAAATGAAAATAATTGGGCACCTCTTGAGCCACCTCCTGAGCCAGATCCAGAGCTAGCTCCTGCTCCAATTACTGAGCCTATTAGTAAACCAACTCCGAAGAAGAGAGGTGTTCCATTTCTCAGTCCCGAAGATATGCAAGAGGTAAAGAAATCTATGAAAGAGAAAGGTATTAAAGCTGAAGACGTTAAGAATTTACCTCATATTGAAGAGATACATGGCCTTAATATACCGCCTGTTGAAGAAACTTATGATCTCAATTATTTATTTGTTGAAGAACCTCCTGATCCCGATATCCCGACATAGGTAGTAAAGGTAAATTCTCTCTATAGATATGATACAGCTGAAGTTCCTCCTACTAAAATAGCTAGTCAGTGCTTGGATGAGTTTGATAACTTTATGTATAAGCAAGACGACTATGCTTATTTTGGTAGACAATTAAAAGAAAATGCTTATATGATTAGACGCTTGGGTGATTACATGGTTGGTATTAAAGGTGAACTTAAACTTGTTATCAAACATGCTTCTATGGTTACCACTCAAGTAGAACAAGTACTTAAAGCTCAAAAAGAAGTGCTTGATGAAATTAATAGTAAGAAAAATGATTATGTTGTTAGAGTGGCTACTAGAACTAGTAGAATGACTCAGGAACCTTTGTATCCTGAAGGCCACCCTAAGAGAATCGAGCAAGATTCTCAGAGAAATAATATTGATGTTCCTAGTTCTTCTAAAAAGAAGAAAATGAAAAATGATAGAACTATGCAAACTTCTAGTGAACCTATTGTTGAACCACCTGATAATCCAAATGATATATCTATGTCTGATGCTGAAACACAATCTAGTAATGAACATGAACCTAGTAAAAATATTAATGATGATGTTCATGATGATGCTCAACCTAGTAATGACAATGATGTGAAAATTGAACCTGCTGTTGATCTTGATAACCCACAATCAAAGAATCAATGTTATGATAAAAGAGACTTTGTTGCTAGGAAACATGGTAAAGAAAGGGAACCTTGGGTTCAGAAACCCATGCCTTTTCCTCCAAAACCATCCAAGAAAAAGGATGATGAGGATTTTGAGCACTTTGCTGAAATGATTAGGCCTATCTTTTTGCGTATGCAATTAACTGATGTGCTCAAAACAAATCTTTATGCTAAATATATGAAGGATATCATTACTAATAAAAGAAAGATATCGGAAGCTGAGATTTCCACCATGCTTGCTAATTATACTTTTAAGGGTGGCATACCAAAGAAACTTGGAGATCCCAGAGTACCTACTATACCTTGCTCCATTAAAAGAAATTATATTAAAACTGCTTTATGTGATCTTGGAGCCGGTGTTAGTGTTATGCCCCTCTCTTTATATCATAGACTTGACTTGAATAAACTGACACCTACTAAAATATCTTTGCAAATGGCTGATAAATCAACTGCTATACTTGTCGGTATTTGTGAGGATGTGCCTGTTGTGGTTGCAAACGTTATTATTTTAACGGACTTTGTTATTCTTGATATTCCCGAGGATGATAGTATGTTTATTATTCTTGGAAGACCTTTTCTTAATACTACAGGGGCTGTTATTGATTGCAACAAAGGCAATGTCACTTTTCATGTTAATGGTAATGAGCATACAGTACACTTTCCGAGGAAACAACCTCAAGTTCATAGTATCAATTCTATCGGAAAAATTCCATCGATTATATTTGGAGGTTTTGAATTTCCTCTTCCTACTATCAAGAACAAATATGATATACTTATTATTGGGGATGTGCATATCCCCGTTGAGGTAACCTAGTGTTATTCGAAATTTCTCCGGTTTCATGATAATCGGAATGAGTTTGTTAACAAGACTTGATCAACCTTGTTAGTGGATTCCTTTTGATGACCATGAGATGGATGAAACTAGAAGCACAAACTTCTGTACCCTCTTTATATTTTCTGTTATTTAGTAAAAATAAAGTAAAATAGTATTTTTTTTCTGTCTGTTATCTGATTATCCGTGCAATATAAAAATAACCCGAAAATAAAAGTCCTCAGAATTACATGCCAATTTAATATGATTTTTTCGGGAATATTTGAGGATTTACTGTGCAAAAATCACCGCGGGAGGAGCTGCCACCTGGACACGAGGGTGGTGGGCGCCCCCCTATAGGGCGCGGCCCCCCTGCGTCGTGGGCCCACGGTGGCCCTCCTCCACTTATCCCAGCACCCATCTTCTTCCTCTATCTCACACAAACCCAAAAAACCAACTCAAGCACGAGTTCCAGCCACTTTTGCTGTGATTTTCGATCTCCTTGCTCAAAGCACCTCTTGCAAAACTGCTTGGGGAGATTGTTCCTTGGTATGTGACTCCTCCATCGGTCCAATTAGTTTTTGTTCTAGTTCTTTATTCATTGCAAATTTTTGCTGCTTAGGTGACCATGTTCTTGAGCTTGCATGTCAAATTTATATGGTTCCAAGTAGTTCTAATGCTTGATATAGGCTCTGGTCACTTGTAGGAGTTGTTACTATCAATATTATTGAGTTTGATTCACTTTTATTTTTAAGTTACTAAAAATTTCAGAGATAAACAATATGTTTAGGAAGATGTTCCAAGGTGGTTCCTCTAAGAAGCAAGGACCCAGGATTGCTATGCGCGATGCTGACGAGGATCCACCAAGAGACGCTCCAGTACGGCCTTGCGAATGGCCGTCGGAAAATTTTATGGACCGTGCGGGAATTAAAGAAGAATTCAAAACATATTTGCGCAATGCCGGTCTTGAGGATTTTGAGGCTAACAAATGCCCCCAGTATCATGATCTCACAAGTTCATTTGTGAGGAGGTTTGAGTATTCATATTCGCGTAATTCTCCTTCAGTCATGTTTGATCTTTATGACAAAATCTTATACCATGGACTTAGAGGATTTCACTTCTGCTTGCAAACTTCCATCATGGGGTAGTGTTAGGGATCCCCCTAAATCTGAATTTAGAAACTTTCTTGCTAGTATAATTGTGGGAGAATCTAGAGATATAATGCAGGCTACCATAGGGACCATTCACTTTCCTGCTATACATTATTTTGCTCTTTTCATCGGCAGATGCATAAATGCTAAGGATGAAGCATGTCACATGTGTGTCCCTGATCTTAGCATTCTTAGGAGTGCTGTGTTAGGAGACCAATCTTATCATATGGGAGCCATTGTAGCTCGTAGGTTGCATCATAATAGACATAATGGAGATTTCTTTGGAGGAATTTTTGCAACCCGCTTAGCTCATTTTCTTGAAATAGACATTCGCGAGGGTGATACGGAGTTGCCCCCTGCATATTTAGATTATGACTCTATGGCTTCACACCAGTTTGTCGAGAGGTCTGAATCACCTCTCTTATACCGCTTAATTTTTGATAAATGATGTGTTTTCCGTATTACTCTCCCTGCTCCTGCCTTCTTTGATTCATAGGCAAAAGGAAGATATGCTATTACCAGAGATGAGGCAGAAGAGTACGAGAGGAGAGCGGAGGCAGCTTGACTCCACGCTGCAGCTCAGCAGGCGATAACCGCTGCACATCAGTATGATCCCAACTATCCTTCCTCATCACAGTACGACCCCAACAACTATTACTATGGATATCCGCCAGGCCAGCCGTGGCCATAGACCAACTTAGGCCAAAATCCTAAGCTTGGGGGAGTACGTATTTCTCACCGACATTACATTTATGTTCACACACACTCATTGCTAGATGTCGGTGCTCATACTTTTTCACTATAATATCCATGCTAGTTTATTTTCTTTTTCCTGCTTTCATCTTGTATGTTTGATAAACCTTAAGAAAAACAAAAAAAATAGTAGTAGTTTACTTTTCATGCATGTAGTAGTAATAATTAAAAAGAAAACCCAAAAATATTTCCTGTTCTTCTTTTGCTTGTTGGGAGCTCTCCCGTGTAAATAGTTTTATTTCTTTTCTTTTCTTTGGGGGTCAGTAGGAGAAGACCATAATTAAATTGTTGAAGTGGCTCTTATATGCATTATTGTTGAATTAACCAAAGAGCCCATATTGCCTTGTCTTCTCCTGTCTATTGAATGCTCGCAGGTTCCAGCTTAGTCCAATGCACGTGCACTCTTATTATTATTCACACCGTTCAGTCGTGCGAGTGAAAGGCAATTATGATGATATATGATGGACTGACTGAGATGAGAAAAGCTGGTATGAACTCGACCTCTTTTGTTTTTGTAAATATGATGAGTCCCATGTTCTTGATTCAGCTTATTATGAATAAACATGTTTGCAATGACAATTGGAGATCGTAGTTGCTTGTGCCATGCTTGATTAGCTATGTGTTATAATGATTTACCTTATGTGCCAACATGCTATTGAGATGGTTATGATGTGGTATGATGGGGTGGTATCCTCCTTTGAATGATTTAAGTGACTTGACTTGGCACATGTTCACGCATGTAGTTGAAACAAATCAACATAGCCTTCACGATATTTATGTTCATGGTGGATTATATCCTACTCATGCTTGCATCCAATGTTTATTAATTTTAATGCATGTACATGGCTGTTGTCGCTCTCTAGTTGGTCGCTTCCCAGTATTTTGCTAGCCTTCACCTGTACTAAGCGGGAATACTGCTTGTGCATCCAATCCCTTAAACCCCAAAGTTATTCCAGATGAGTCCACTATACCTTCCTATATGCGGTATCTACCTGCCATTCCAAGTAAATTTGTATGTGCCAAACTCTAAACCTTCAAATAAACATTCTGTTTTGTATGCTTGAATAGCTCATGTATCAACAAAGGTTGTCCTTATCTTCCGTGTTAGGCGCGTTATTCTCAAGAGGAGTGGACTCCGCTCCTCACTCACGAGAAAATGGCTGGTCACCGGGATGCCCAGTCCCATGCTTTATGCAAACTAAATCAAAATTAACTGCAAACAAAACTCCCCCTGGGACCTGATGTATGTTGGAGGCACTCGTTGTTTAGAGAAAGCCATGGATTGATGTTTGTTGGTGGAGGGGGAGTATAACTTTACCATTCTGTTTGGGAACCGCCTATAATGTGTTTAGCATGGACGATATCGCCATCTCTTAGTTGTTACGTTGACAATGAAAGTATACCGCTCAAAATACAATTTATCTCTATTTCAAAACCGAGCTCTGGCACCTCTACAAATACCTGCTTCCCTCTGCAAAGGGCCTATCCATTTACTTTTATGTTGAGTCATCACCCTCTTATTAAAAAGCACTAGCTGGAGAGCACGGCTGTCATTTGCATTCATCACTATTAATTTATGTTGGGTATGACTATGATTGGATCTCTTTTACCATGAATTACAATGTCTAGTCAGTCCTTGATCTTTAAAGGTGCTCTGCATTTATGTTTTGCGGTCTCAGAAAGGGCTAGCGAGATACCATCTTGTTATATCATATTATGATTGTTTTGAGAAAGTGTTGTCATCCGAGATTTATTATTATGACTTGCTAGTTGATTATGCTATTGATATGAGTAATTATGAGACCTGAGAATTATTGCAAATGTGGTTAGTTATGATTTATGCTGAAAACTTGATTACTGGTTTGACATAGTTACAACAAAAAGAGCAAACAGAGTTTGTAAAAGTTTTTCTTTCTTTCTTTCAGTTTGTCAACTGAATTGCTTGAGGACAAGCAAGGGTTTGAGCCTGGGGGAGTTGATACGTCTCCGTCGTATCTACTTTTCAAAACACTTTTGCCCTTGTTTTGGACTCTAATTTGTATGATTTGAATGGAACTAACCCGGACTGATGCCATTTTCAGCAGAATTGCCATGATGTTGTTTTATGTGCAGAAAACAAATATTCTCGGAATGACCTGAAACTCCACGGGGGGTCTTAGAAAAAATAATAAAAAATCCTCGCCAAATATGAAGACCAGGGGGCCCACACCCTTCTCACGAGGGTGGGGGGCGCACCCCCCTAGGGCGCGCCCCCTACCTCGTGGGCCCTTGGAGACCCTCCGACGCCAACTCCAACTCTATATATTTGCTTTCGGAGACAAAAAAACCAGAGAGAAGAAATCATCACGTTTTACGATATGGAGCCGCCGCCAAGCCCTAAAACCTCTCGGGAGGGCTGATCTGGAGTCCGTTCGGGGCTCCGGAGAGGGGGATTCGTCGCCGTCGTCATCATCAACCATCCTCCATCACTAATTTCATGATGCTCACCGCCGTGCTGAGTAATTCCATCGTAGGCTTGCTGGACGGTGATGGGTTGGATGAGATTTATCATGTAATCGAGTTAGTTTTGTTAGGGTTTGATCCCTAGTATCCACTATGTTCTGAGATTGATGTTGCTATGACTTTGCTATGCTTAATGCTTGTCACTAGGGCTCGAGTGCCATGATTTCAGATCTGAACCTATTATGTTTTCATGAATATATGTGAGTTCTTGATCCTATCTTGCAAGTCTATAGTCACCTACTATGTGTTATGATCCGGCAACCCCGAAGTGACAATAATCGGGACCACTCCCGGTGATGACCATAGTTTGAGGAGTTAATGTATTCACTATGTGCTAATGCTTTGTTCCGGTTCTCTATTAAAAGGAGGCCTTAATATCCCTTAGTTTCCAATAGGACCCCACTGCCACGGGAGGGTAGGACAAAAGATGTCATGCAAGTTCTTTTCCATAAGCACGTATGACTATATACGGAATACATGCCTACATTATATTGATGAACTGGAGCTAGTTCTGTGTCACCCTATGTTATGACTATTACATGATGAACCGCATCCGGCATAATTATCCATCACTGATCCGGTGCCTACGAGTTTTCCATATACTGGTTAACGCTTATTTACTTTCTCGCTGCTACTGTTACAATCACTACAAAATACCAAAAACATTACTTTTGCTGTCTTTACTTTTGTTGCCGTTACCACTACTATCATATTACTTTGCTACTAAACACTTTGCTGCAGATACTAAGTTTCTAGGTGTGGTTGAATTGACAACTCAGCTGCTAATACTTGAGAATATTCTTTGGCTCCCCTTGTGTCGAATCAATAAATTTGGTTTGAATACTCTACCCTCAAAAGTTGTTGCGATCCCCTATACTTGTGGGTTATCATCCGCTCACACCGTATTCATCCCATGAAAGAAACTAGTTGAGCGCTTCTTGCTGCATCTTCTTCGTGATACTAAATGCACAAGGTTTCCTCCCTTTTACTATTTCACCTTTGCAAGAGGTCAGTAGCCCGCCTGGATTTTAATTCAGGGTCAGTCGAACCGCAATTAAAAGAAGCAGCACCCGCTTAGGCGCGCGGAGCACCTAGTCCGCCTGTTCCCCGGGGAAGCGGCACATGGGTGTCTATCATAAGGGTGTGGGGCGCAGGAGCTGCTTGCGCCCGATCTGGAGGTCGGTGGGGCTTGAATGGATGGCCGGGGGCGGTGCCAAGCACGGCGGTGCGGTGAGGTCGAGGGGAGGGCGCAGGCAGGGGAGGAATACTGGGCCGGTGGTCGCTGGTGTTTCGAGGAAGATCATCAACACTGACTCGCTGGAGGTAGATGAAGGCGATCTGCCCGTTCTTTGTACATCGGACGGTGCAGAAAAAATGGACTGGCCTATTTGCTTTCAGTCGACTGTTATTTTCATAGGATCCTGTAGTAATTTAGTGTGCCATGCATGTTGTAGAGCTATCATATGTCTCCCATCATTTATTTCTCACTGACCTGCTATCTGCTACCTTTACACTATACTAATTGTGCACACACTTCACCCATACTCACACTATTGTTTTTTTATGCATGGGTATTTCAGACTCTGACGCAGTGTTGATGAATACAGAAAAGAAATGACAGAAGTCGCTCCAGTGTAATTCGAAGATAAGCACTAAGCGTTCCAGCGCTCTAACGGGTGCAGTGTCAGCAGTTGGAGACAGTAAACGTAGCTCTACAGTTGATGATCTCAATTGCCACACACAACCATCCTAGGTGCTTGCTTTAACTTCGCACTGTCAAATGTGGTTGCATGTTGCATATGGTGTCTAGCTTGTATTGCTTTCAATTTGGTTAAATTGCATCTGCTTACTTTACACATTATACCTTTGATAATGACATGCCTTCCTTTTTTGATACATACTACATATGTCTATTAACCATGTTCATACATCAAACTAATGCTCTTTTGTATCCCTCGTCAATCACTTATGATGAGACAGTCACCCGACTGGGTTTCTGTGAGACGCCATACTCGTTTAAAGAGTGCAGTGTCATCCTCCCCACATGATTCTCAAGAAACAACAAGGCTAAATGAAGATAGTCAACGTAGCTCTCTAGTTGATCACTGCAATTCCCCCACACCACCATCGCAGGTGCTTGCTCTTACTTGGCAGTGTGATATGTAGTGTTCGTCTTACATGAAAGTAGTGTTCGTCAGTATCATGCATCAATGAGTTCTGAAGAGCAAATTTTATTCCTTTTTCTTGTGGGTTCGACTTGACAAGGCAAAATCAAGAAAGAGGAAGGAAAAGAGTAAGGAAGGCGATGATGGTGGTCCTCTGCAGCAACGTAAACGGAGCATCTGTACCGATTCTCCTTATACTGATAGTGCATTACAAGGTCCAAGTCTCCGCTCCCCTACTCCACCATCCAAGGTGCTTGCTCTAACTTGGAAGTGTGATATCTGGTTGCATGTTGCATATGGTGTCTAGCTCGTATTGCTCCTAATTAGTGTAAACTGCATCTGCTTAGCTTACACATGATACATGTGAATATGACACGTTTTCCTATTTTTGGTACATACTATATCTTATGATAAGGCACCATTAAGTCGCCACTTTGATATTGGTTGTGTCTTGCATATGATTTCTAGCATGTACTGCTTCTAATTTGTTGAAACGCCATATAGTTTGAACTTGGTAGAGTGATATTGGTTGCATCTTTCATATGGTGTCTAGCTTGCAGTGCTTCTAATTTGTTGAAATGCCTTCTGCTTAGTTACCACATCATAGGTGTGAATATGTCACACCATCCTGTTTTTCATACATATTCCATCCTCGCATCATGTGTTTGCCTTTCATCCGAGTAGTGTTCATCAGTATCATGCATGAATGAGTTCTGAAGAGCGAATTTTATTCCTTTTTCTTATCGGTTTGACTTCACAATGCAAAATCATTACAGCTGAAGGAAATTAGTCCGGTAGTGGATGATGGTGGTCCTTCGGAGCAACTCAAACAGGGGGTCTCTACAGATTCTACTCCGCCATCCTCCCAACAAGATTCGCAAGACAACACAAGGCTGGACAGTCAATGTAGCTTTGTAGATGATGAGCACACCTCCCCTACTCCACCATCACAGGTGCTTGCTCTTGTTGGGGAACGTTGCAGAAAACAAAAAAATTCCTACGGTTTCACCAAGATCCATCTATGAGTTCATCTAGCAACGAGTGATCGGATTGCATCTACATACCTTTGTAGATCACGCGCGGAAGCGTTCAAAGAACGGTGATGAGGAAGTCGTACTCGAAGTGATCCAAATCACCGGAGATCCTAGCGCCGAACGGACGGCACCTCCGCGTTCAACACATGTACGGTTAGCGCGACGTATCCTCCTTCTTGATCCAGCAAGGGGAAGGAGAGGTTGATGAAGATCCAGCAGCATGACGGCGTGGTGGTGGATGCAGGGGTCACCGCAGCAGGGCTTCGCCGTTCTACTACGAGAGGGAGAGGTGTAGCAGGGGAGAGGGAGGCGCCAAGACTCAAGGGTGCGGCTTCCCCTCCCTCCCCCCCCTTTATATAGGCCCCCTAGGGGGTGCGCCGGCCCTAGAAGATGGGATCTCCTAGGGGGGCGGCGGCCAAGGGATGGAGTGCCCCCCAAGCCAGGTGGGGCGCCCCCCACCCTAGGGTTCCCAACCCTAGGCGCATGGGGTGGGCCAAGGGGGGTGCACCAGCCCACTATGGGCTGGTTCCCCTCCCCACTTTAGCCCATGGGGCCCTCTGGGATGGGTGGACCCACCCGGTGGACCCCCGGGACCCTTCCGGTGGTCCCGGTACAATACCGTGACCCCCGAAACTCTCCCGATGGCCGAAATTGCACTTCCTATATATAATTCTTCACCTCCGGACCATTCCGGAACTCCTCGTGACGTCCTGGATCTCATCCGGGACTCCGAACAACTTTCGGGTTACTGCATATTCATATCTCTACAACCCTAGCGTCACCGAACCTTAAGTGTGTAGACCCTACGGGTTCGGGAGACATGTAGACATGACCGAGATGGCTCTCCGGTCAATAACCAACAGCGGGATCTGGATACCCATGTTGGCTCCCACATGCTCCTCGATGATCTCATCGGATGAACCACGATGTCGAGGATTCAAGCAACCCCATATACAATTCCCTTTGTCAATCGGTACGTTACTTGCCCGAGATTCGATCGTCGGTATCCCAATACCTCGTTCAATCTCGTTACCGGCAAGTCACTTTACTCGTACCGTAATGCATGATCCCGTGACCAGACACTTGGTCACTTTGAGCTCATTATGATGATGCATTACCGAGTGGGCCCAGAGATACCTCTCCGTTATATGGAGTGACAAATCCCTTATTGCCTCTAGGGCATATTTCCAACAGTCTCCCACTTGCACTAGAGTCAATAATCTAGTTACATTGTGATGAATCGAACACCCATGGAATTCTGGTGTTGATCATGTTTTGCTCTAGGGAGAGGTTTAGTCAACGGATCTGCTACATTCAGGTCCGTATGTACTTTACAAATATCTATGTTTCCATCTTGAACATTTTCACGAATGGAGTTGAAGCGACGCTTGATGTGCCTGGTCTTCTTGTGAAACCTGGGCTCCTTGGCAAGTGTAATAGCTCCAGTGTTGTCACAGAAGAGTTTGATCGGCCCCGACGCATTGGGTATGACTCCTAGGTCGGTGATGAACTCCTTCACCCAAATTGCTTCATGCGCTGCCTCCGAGGCTGCCATGTACTCCGCTTCACATGTAGATCCCGCCACAACGCTCTGCTTGCAACAGCACCAGCTTACTGCCCCACCATTCAAAATATACACGTATCCGGTTTGTGACTTAGAGTCATCCAGATATGTGTCAAAGCTAGCGTCGACGTAACCCTTTACGACGAGCTCTTCGTCACCTCCATAAACAAGAAACATTTCCTTAGTCCTTTTCAGGTACTTCAGGATATTCTTGACCGCTGTCTAGTGTTCCTTGCCGGGATTACTTTGGTACCTACCTACCAAACTTACGGCAAGGTTTACATCAGGTCTGGTACACAGCATGGCATACATAATAGAACCTATGGCTGAGGCATAGGGGATGACACTCATCTCTTCTATATCTTCTGCCGTGGTCGGACATTGAGCTGAGCTCAATTTCACACCTGGCAACACAGGTAAGAACCCCTTCTTTGACTGATCCATATTGAACTTCTTCAATATCTTATCAAGCTATGTGCTTTGTGAAAGACCTATGACGCGTCTTGATCTATCTCTATAGATCTTGATGCCTAATATATAAGCAACTTCTCCAAGGTCCTTCATTGAAAAACTCTTATTCAAGTAGGCCTTAATGCTGTCCAAAAGCTCTATATCATTTCCCATCAAAAGTATGTCATCTACATATAATACGAGAAATGCTACAAAGCTCCCACTCACTTTCTTGTAAACGCAGGCTTCTCCATAAGTCTGCATAAACCCAAACGCTTTGATCATCTCATCAAAGCGAATATTCCAACTCCGAGATGCTTGCACCACCCATAAATGGATCGCTGGAGCTTGCATACCTTGTTAGCATTCTTAGGGTCGACAAAACCTTCTGGCTGCATCATATACAATTCTTCCTTAAGGAAACCATTAAGGAATGCCGTTTTGACGTCCATTTGCCATATCTCATAATCATAGTATGCGGAAATTTCTAACATAATTCAGACGGACTTCAGCTTCGCTACGGGAGAGAAAGTCTCATCATAGTCAACCCCTTGAACTTGTCGATAACCCTTAGTGACAAGCCGAGCTTTATAGATGGTCACATTACCATCCGCGTCTGTCTTCTTCTTAAAGATCCATTTATTTTCTATGGCTCGCCGCTCAACGGGCAAGTCAGGTAAAGTCCATACTTCGTTTTCATACATGGATCCTATCTCGGATTTCATGGCTTCCAGCCATTTGTCGGAATCCGGGCCCGCCATCGCTTCTTCATAGTTCGAAGGTTCACCGTTGTCTAACAACATGATTTCCAAGACAGGGTTGCCGTACCACTCTGGTGTGGAACGTGTCCTTGTGGACCTTCGAAGTTCAGTAGGAGCTTGATCAGAAGCATCTTGATCATCATTATTAACTTCCTCTCTAGTCGGTGCAGGCACCTCAGGAACATTTTCTTGAGTTGCGCCACTTTCCGGTTCAAGAGGTAATACTTCATCAAGTTCTACTTTCCTCCCACTTACTTCTTTCGAGAGAAACTCCTTCTCTAGAAAGGATCCATTCTTGGCAACAAAGATTTGCCTTCGGATCTGAGGTAGAAGGTATACCCAATAGTTTCTTTAGGTAGAAGGTATACCATATCTAATAGAGTGCGATTACGACGTTCGGACACACCATTACGCTGAGGTGTTCCAGGCGGCGTGAGTTGTGAAACTATTCCACATTTTCTTAAGTGTGTGCCAAACTCGTGACTCAAGTATTCTCCTCCACGATCTGATCGCAAGAACTTGATTTTCCTGTCACGTTGATTCTCAACCTCACTCTGAAATTCCTTGAACTTTTCAAAGGTCTCAGACTTGTGTTTCATTAAATAGACATACCCATATCTACTCAAGTCATCAGTGAGGGTCAGAACATAACGATAGCCACCGCGAGCCTCAACACTCATTGGACCGCACACATCAGTATGTATGATTTCCAATAAGTTGGTTGCTCGCTCCATTGTTCCTGAGAACGGAGTCTTGGTCATTTTACCCATGAGGCATGGTTCGCACGTGTCAAATGATTCGTAATCAAGAGACTCTAAAAGTCCATCTGCATGGAGCTTCTTCATGCGTTTGACACCTATGTGACCAAGGCGGCAGTGCCACAAGTATGTGGGACTATCATTATCAACCTTACATCTTTTGGTACTCACACTATGAATATGTGTAGCATTACGCTCGAGATTCATTAAGAATAAACCATTCACCATCGGAGCATGACCATAAAACATATCTCTCATATAAGTAGAACAACCATTATTCTCGGATTTAAATGAGTAGCCATCTCATATTAAACAAGATCCTGATACAATGTTCATGCTCAAACTTGGCACTAAATAACAATTATTGAGGTTCAAAACTAATCCCGTAGGTAAATGTAGAGGTAGCATGCCGACGGCGATCACATTGACCTTGGAACCATTCCCGACGCGCATCGTCACCTCGTCCTTCGCCAGTCTCCGCTTATTCCGCAGCTCCTGCTTTGAGTTACAAATGTGAGCAACCGCACCGATATCAAATACCCAGGAGCTACTACGAGTACTGGTAAGGTACACATCAATTACATGTATATCACAGATACCATTCGTTTTGCCGGCCTTCTTGTCCGCTAAGTATTTGGGGCAGTTCCGCTTCCAGTGACCACTTTCCTTGCAATAAAAGCACTCAGTCTCGGGCTTGGGTCCATTCTTTGGCTTCTTCTCGGCAGCTTGCTTACCGGGCGCGGCAACTCCCTTGCCGTCCTTCTTGAAGTTCTTCTTACCCTTGCCCCTTTTGAACTTAGTGGTTTTATTCACCATCAACACTTGATGTTCCTTTTTGACTTCTACCTCTGCTGATTTCAGCATTGCAAAGCTCTTGTAGCTCGGTGGAAGCGACTGAAGGATTTTGTCAATGACCACGTCATCCGGGAGATTAACTCCCAGCTGAGTCAAGCGGTTATGTAACCCAGACATAGTGAGTATGTGCTCACTGACAGAACTGTTTTCCTCCATCTTACAGCTGAAGAACTTGTTGGAGACTTCATATCTCTCGACCCGGGCATGAGCTTGAAAAACCATTTTCAGCTCTTCGAACATCTCATATGCTCCGTGTCTTTCAAAACGCTTTTGGAGCCCCGGCTCTAAGCTGTAAAGCATGCCGCACTGAACTACGGAGTAATCATCGGTATGTGTCTGCCAAGCGTTCATAACATCTTGTTCTGCAGGGAGAACAGGTGCTTCACCTAGCGGTGCTTGTAGGACATAATCTTTCTTGGCAGCTATGAGGATGATCCTCAGGTTCCGGATCCAGTCCGTATAGTTGCTGACATCGTCTTTCAGCTTGGTTTTCTCTAGGAACGCATTGAAGTTGAGGACAATGTTGGCCATTTGATCTACAATACATGTTGTAAAGATTTTAGACTAAGTTCATGATAATTAAGTTCATCTAAATCAAATTATTCAATGAACTCCCACTCAGATAGACATCCCTCCAGTCATCTAAGTATAACATAATCCGAGTTAACTAGGCCATGTCCGATCATCACATGAGACGGACTAGTCAACATCGATGAACATCTTCATGTTGATCGTATCTTCTATATGACTCATGCTCGATCTTTCGGTCTTCTGTGTTCCGAGGCCATGTCTGTACATGCTAGGCACTTTAAGTCAACCTAAGTGTTTGCATGTGTAAATCTGTCTTACACCCGTTGTATGTGAACATTGGAATCTATCACACCCGATCATCATGTGGTGCTTCGAAACAACGAACTGACACAACGGTGCACAGTTAGGGGGAACACTTTCTTGAAATTATTATGAGGGATCATCTTATTTACTACCGTCGTTCTAAGTAAACAAGATGCAAAAACATGATAAACATCACATGCAATCAAATAATAATAGTGACATGATATGGCCAATATCACATAGCTCCTTTGATCTCCATCTTGGGGCTCCATGATCATCTTGTCACCGGCATGACACCATGATCTCCATCATCGTGTCTCCATGAAATTGCTCGCCAACTATTACTTCTACTACTATGGCTAACACGTTTAGCAATAAAGTAAAGTAATTTACATGGCGTTTCTCAATGACACACAGGTCATACAAAAAATAAAGACAACTCCTATGGCTCCTGCCGGTTGTCATACTCATCGACATGCAAGTCGTGATTCCTATTACAATAGCATGAACATCTCATACATCACATATATATCATTCATCATTCATCACAACTTTGGCCATATCACATCACAAAACACTTGCTGCAAAAACAAATTAGATGTCCTCTAATTGTTGTTGCAAGTTTTACGTGGCTGCAATAGGGTTCTAGCAAGAACGTTTTCTTACCTACATGAAAGCCGCAACGTGATTTGTCAACTTCTATTTACCCTTCATAAGGACCCTTTTCATCGAATCCGCTCCAACTGAAGTGGGAGAGACAGACACCCGCCAGCCACCTTATGCAACTAGTGCATGTCAGTCGGTGGAACCGGTCTCACATAAGCGTACGTGTAAGGTTGGTCCGGGCTGCTTCATCCCACAATACTGCTGAAGCAAAATAAGACTAGTAGCGGCAAGAAAGTTGACAACATCTACGCCCACAACAAATTGTGTTCTACTCGTGCAAAGAGAACTATGCATAGACCTAACTCTGATACCACTGTTGGGGAATGTTGCAGAAAACAAAAAAATTCCTACGGTTTCACCAAGATCCATCTATGAGTTCATCTAGCAATGAGTGATCGGATTGCATCTACATACCTTTGTAGATCACGCGTGGAAGTGTTCAAAGAACGAGGATGAGGAAGTTGTACTCGACGTGATCCAAATCACCGGAGATCCTAGCGCCGAAAGGACGGCACCTCCGCGTTCAACACACGTACGGTCAGCGTGACGTCTCCTCCTTCTTGATCCAGCAAGGGGAAGGAGAGGTTGATGAAGATCCAGCAGCACAACGGCGTGGTGGTGGATGCAGGGGTCACCGCAGCAGGGCTTCGCCGTTCTACTACGAGAGGGAGAGGTGTAGTAGGGGAGAGGGAGGCGCCAAGACTCAAGGGCGCGGCTGCCCCTCCCTCCCCCCCCTTTATATAGGCCCCCTAGGGGGTGTGCCGGCCCTAGGAGATGGGATCTCCTGGGGGGGGCGGCGGCCAAGGGGTGGAGTGCCCCCCAAGCCAGGTGGGGCGCCCCCCCACCCTAGGGTTCCCAACCCTAGGTGCATGGGGTGGGCCAAGGGGGGCGCACCAGCCCACTATGGGCTGGTTCCCCTCCCCACTTTAGCCCATGGGGCCCTCCGGGATGGGTGGCCCCACCCGGTGGACCCCCGGGACCCTTCCGGTGGTCCCGGTACAATACCAGTGACCCTCGAAACTCTCCCGATGGCCGAAACTGCACTTCCTATATATAATTCTTCACCTCCGGACCATTCCGGAACTCCTCGTGACGTCCGGGATCTCATCCGGGACTCCGAACAACTTTCGGGTTACTGCATATTCATATCTCTACAACCCTAGCGTCACCGAACCTTAAGTGTGTAGACCCTACGGGTTCGGGGGACATGTAGACATGACTGAGATGGCTCTCCGGTCAATAACCAACAGCGGGATCTGGATACCCATGTTGGCTCCCACATGCTCCTCGATGATCTCATCGAATGAACCACAATGTCGAGGATTCAAGCAACCCCGTATACAATTCCCTTTGTCAATCGGTATGTTACTTGCCCGAGATTCGATCGTCGGTATCCCAATACCTCGTTCAATCTCGTTACCGGCAAGTCACTTTACTTGTACCATAATGCATGATCCCGTGACCAGACACTTGGTCACTTTGAGCTCATTATGATGATGCATTACCGAGTGGGCCCAGAGATACCTCTCCGTTATACGGAGTGACAAATCCCAGTCTTGATCCGTGTCAACCCAATAGACATTTTCGGAGATACCCGTAGTATACCTTTATAGTCACCCAGTTATGTTGTGACGTTTGGTACACCCAAAGCACTCCTACGGCATCCGGGAGTTACACGATCTCATGGTCTAAGGAAAAGATACTTGACATTGGAAAAACTCTAGCAAACGAACTATACGATCTTGTGCTATGTTTAGGATTGGGTCTTGTCCATCACATCATTCTCCTAATGATGTGATCTCGTTATCAATGACATCCAATGTCCATAGTCAGGAAACCATGACTATCTGTTGATCAACGAGCTAGTCAACTAGAGGCTTACTAGGGACATGTTGGTGTCTATGTATTCACACATGTATTACGATTTCCGGATTACACAATTATAGCATGAATAAAAGACAATTATCATGAACAAGGAAATATAATAATAATCCTTTTATTATTGCCTCTAGGGCATATTTCCAATAGCTCTAACTTGACACTATTATTTGTGGTTGCATGTTGCGTATGATGTCTAGCTTGTATTGCTTCTAACTTGAATTGCATCTGCTTACTTTACACATAATGCCTGTGAATATGACACGTGTTCCTGTTTCTCGAACATACGTGTACATGATGAGCACATCTCCCCTACTCCACCATCACAGGTGCTTGCTCTTACTTGGAACTGTTATACGTGGTTGCGTTTTCCGTATGATGTCTAGTTTGAATTGCTTCTGATTATGTTGAATTGCATCTGCGTAGCTTAGAACTTATACCTACAATGATCACTTACCCATAAGACACATTTAACTTGGGACTGTGATGTAGGTTGCATCTTGCATTGTCTTCTAGCTTGTACTGCTTCTAATTTCTTGAAATGGCACTTACGACGAGAAACTTTTTACCTGATAGAGTGATATTGGTTGCATGTTCATATGGTGCCTAGCTTTCATTTCTTCTAATTTTGTTGAAATGCCTTCCGCTTACTGTTTTTTCATACATATTCCATCCTCCTATCGTACGTGTGAATATGAAACACTGGTTTTTTTGTATATATTCCATCCTCCTATCCTACGCTTGCCTTACATCAAAGTAGTGTTTGTCTATATCATGCATCAACCAGTTATGCAGAGCTAATTTTATTCATATTCTTGTGGTTTTGACTTCATAAAGCAATATCAGAAAATAGGAAGGAAAAGAGTAAGTTAGGGGATGTTGGTGGTCCTCCGCACCGACGCAAACAGAGACTCTCTAGATTTACCACTGCTACTGCTAATGAAGTTGAAGTCCCAAGTCTACATGATGAGTTCATCTCCCGTACTCCACCATCGCAGGTGCTTGCTCTAAGTTGACAATGTGATAATTGGTTTCATGTTGCATATGTTGTCTAGCCTGTATTTCTTTTATTTTGATTAAATTGCACCTGCTGAGTTTATACGTTATACATGTGCATATGACATGGCTTTCTGTGTCTAGAATACACTTCATCTATCTATCATACCATGTTCTTACATCAAAGTACTGCTGTTGTGTATCCCGCATCAGTCACTCATGATTGGACACTTTTAACATGGCAGTTTGATAGTGGTTGCATCTTGCATTGATTTCTATGTCGTACTGCTTCTAATTTTTCGAATTGCCACTTATGACAAGATACTTTTAACTTGGCAGAGTAATATTGGTTGCATCTTTCATATGGTGTCTAGCTTGCATTACTTCTATTTTCTTGAAAATCCTTCTGCTTAGCTTGCACATCGTAGCTGTGAATATGTCATGATGTCCTGTTTTTCTTACATATTCCATCCTCATATGGTTGTCTTACATCAAAGTATTGCTTGTCTGTATCATGCATCAATAAGTTCTGAAGAGTGATTTTATTCTTTTGTGTTGTGGGTATAGCTTGACATGGCAAAGTCAAAAAAGAGCAAGGAAAATAATATAGTAGGGAGTGATGTTACTCGTCGGGTGAAACGGAAAAGGTTCTGCCGTCGAGATTCTGCTGGTACTTATAGTGCATTAGAAGGTCCAAGTCCACCGGCTAAATCTACAAACACAGTATCACCTGCTCCACCAGCTGCAGCATCCGCTTCAATTGTACCAGCATATCAACCAGTTACTCATTCGTTTGCTCCGGAACTGGCCAGTTCCCAAGCTGCCTTCACACCTAACACTACTTCCGAAGCACTGCTGACACAACAGGACTTGGCAAGATCATATGAACCTCATGAGCATCAACACCAAGACGGTATCTGGCCGAGTCAAGTTGCAGTTGCATGCTCCTTTATATGTACTCTCACAGTTTGATGTACACTAACACTTTCCATATTCGTTGTTGAACTAGCACCACGGCGCAAGCGGAAACAGACATCAGGGATAATGCTTGACAGATTAACAAAATCTAAAGGAGGAAGAATGGATATCCATTTTGAGGCAGGTTTAAAAAGGCCACTTGATGCTACAGAGTCAGCCAAGTTAGTATCAGAGGCAGCCGTTGTCGTTAGGTGTCATGCATGTATCCTCCCAACGTTGATCCAGTACAGGAATGAGAAAGACAATACCTAGTTTAACACCTTCCTTGACCATTTATTCGTAAGTAATGTTATTCATCGCAATTAGTAATATTGTCTTGCTCTGTTCCATACTTTCTAGCTTCCTCCTAATAAGACTCACATTCTTTTTTCAACAGATGAGGTTCCAGTTGGATCCGAAAGATGATGCAACTAGACAAGCATGCACTCATGTTTTTCAGTCTGCTCTGCGATAGTATCGGTACCACCTTAGAAAATCTCACTTTGAAGGCAAGGCTAACAATGAAATCGCCCAAACATCTCAAGTGGAATATATTACAGATGAAGACTGGACAACCCTCGTTAAACACTGGTCTGATCCAAAGTATCAGGTAGGCTATATGTATTCGATCAGACCATATATTGAACTTGTATTTATGTATGTGCCTTACAAGTGTATCTTCTTCTAGGCTAACTGTTTGAAGAACAAAATCAACCGTTCTAAAGTGAAATTCCAACAGACCACGGGATCTCGTAGCTATATTGCACACTGCGAGGCTCTTGTAAATAGCTGCTACTTCCTTCTTTTTTGTGCCATATTATCGTATCTATATTGACTTGTTCCAAATACAGAGGAAATCCCATGCGGACCAAAAAGAACCTGAACCGAATGCAGTGCAAATCTTCAAGGATTGCCACACCAGCAAGATGAAGGGCATGAGCACACCAGTTCAAGCCGCTGTTGTAAGTCCTTACTCCTCCTGCCTTGAACTCATTGGTACTGTGATGTGTTCATTTAACTACTTGGTTTGCAGCCAATGTCAGTTACTCTGTTCACTTTTATTCACAGTTGTCTTAACGTACCATTTCACCTTACATGGTTTAAAAGAGATGAGGGATATTCTTTTGGTCTTGATCTGTAATCTAGTTGTTATGTTCACGTGTGCACACAATGATAAAATAGACTGTTTGTTTTATATTTGTTTGCCCATGATATGAATGATGTCATACTATGTTCATCCTACTTTAAACCATGTCCCTTTATCCTTAGATGTCAACGAATGTGAGGAAATAGACAATACGGTAGGCATGCTACATGGACATATGTTTCAAACGTGATTTTATTATGTAGTTGGCACTACAATACATGCTAATGTATTACAGTAGTTCACCAAAATAAGTTATGTATAAACGTTTAACCTACTTTGTTTGTTTTTGTCTCATTAGTAACTTATCTGGTACACTAATCTACAAGTTCAATGTAACATCCCAAATTTTCAATTTGGAATGTTATACACTACATCATCATGCATATCATATTTTCTTGCATTTTGGTTGATCCTAGAAATTTCACGCAACTCCAGGACCTTCGGAGAGAGTTGGAGATTTCGTTATTTTCATATTTGAGAGTTTTCTCGAACTTGAAAAGGGGATCATCTGATTTATTTATTTCATCTTCAATTATTTTTCCCAATATCACAATATGAGAGAGGGAATAATATGACTTTCCCAAAGTTAGGAAAAATGAAGATCTAATGAATAAATCAAATTTTGGTTTTGCCGGAGTTTTGTTTGCTTTTTGTTTGGATAGGGAAAAATGCGCGTTTTCAAAAATTGCATTTTAGGCCCGGAGAAAAGTTCATTTTGTTCGGCTCATTTTTAGGAGTCGGGGAAATTTACTTTAGAAATTTTGGAGCTCGTTTAGATTTTCTTTTCTGTGTTTTTCTGCGCGCGTAACCGTTTAAAAAAAAGGAGCCAGGCCAGCCGGGCCAAGGCCCAGGCCAGCCGCCGCCCCAGCCTCCCGTGCGCCAGGCGCCAGGCGCAGGAGCGCCAGGCCGCCGCCTCCCCTCGCTCAAGCCGAGTCCCAGCGGGACTCTGGCCGGTTAGCCCCTCCTCTTTCCTTTGTTTCGTTTTCCTTTTCCTACTCTATTTCTTGTCCCCTACCCCAAGAAACCCCCTCCCCTCACCAATATAAATACCCCCACCCCCCCCTCCAAAACATCAAATCAATCCCAAGCCCCACACCACCCCGTGCCTCCCCAAGCCGCGCCCCACCCCGCGCCCCTCACCACCAACGCCGCCGCCCCGCGCCCAACGCTGCCGCCGCCCAACGCCGCCGTTCGCCGGAGCCCCTCGCCGGAACCTCGCCGAGGTAGCCGCGCCGCATCTCTTTTTCTCCCCTCAGTTCGGTTTTTCTTATAAACCGTTCCGATTCTTTTCTTCTCTTCCGATTCGTTTTCTTTCGGGTTCTTTTCTAAACCGTTCCGGTTCCTCGATCGGTTTTCCATTTCTTTTTCGGTCTTTTTCTCTGAAAACCCTAGATCGGTTTTCGTTCTTCTTTCGGACCGTTCGTCTCAACGAACGTGATCACCGATTATTCCCCGGTTAACGACGCCCGTTCGTTTAACCGTTCATCTCTTTCTTTCGTCGGATTTATTCCGCGATCGCGATCTCAGATCCGATCTTCGTTCTAGTCTTTCTTCTCGCTCGTTTATCGGAATCAGGTGATTCAAGTGCCTGGAGTTTCGTTTCGAAACCGCCGTTCCGTCTAATCAACTTAAACAAGTTTTTGCCCCGGTAAAATTTGACCTAGTTTCAACTTGCTAGAACCGAGTTGTTTTCTTCCGCCTTTTGTTTTCCGTTTCTTTGTTCGGTTCGTTCTTTCTTTGCAACCGGATTCTTAAGTTGAACTTTCTGGTTCGTTCTCTTGTTTGAGTTTTACCCATGCATTAGATGAGTACTTATTGTATGCTTGTTGTTTGTCTGCGTTAGATCACCCGGATTGCGCCGCTTGTTACTTCGAAACCCTAGGTCTCACGGATCATCAGCAAGGCAAGTAACACTTTGATCATACCTTTTCTACAACCCAATTTTATTGCATTAGATCAATCCTCTCATATTGCATGATTAGGATCTAATTAAACTAAGGAATGGGAAGTAGATGAGGTAGTACCCATTACCTGTATTACTATGAAACCTTTGGGAGTTACTTCTATGTTTGCTTATTATGCCATGCTATGCTAGTAGACGTGGATTGGGTGAGTGATATCCATGACAGATGTGAGTTGATAATTTTAAGGGTTTATCTAAGGTGGCAACCTAACACACATCTGGGTGGATTGAGGCACCTGATGTCTATCAGGACTTGCCTGTTTTTTTTGGACCGCCACCCAGGCTCAAAGGGATCATAAGATCTTTCATGCTAGAAACTTACGTGTGCAGCCACAAGCCATTATGGGCTCTGGCATAGTTGACTAAGTCGTGCGAACTCTTACGGGTAGACTAGCAAATGTAGGGGAAAGTAGGTGTACTGGTCTACCCACATGTAAGGTGCTAGCGCTTCTGAAAGACTGTGTCTCGGTCATCCGTCTTCTCAAACACCATGTAGTGCGAGAAACCAAATGGAGGCGATCGAGTCTTGTGGGAAAAAGTGCACAAACCTCTGCAGAGTGTACAAACTAATCATGATTAGTCGTGTCCCCGGTTATGGACAACTTGAGTATCTAGTACTTGAATATCCTGTGAATCTCAACATGTTACTTCTAATTAATGTTGTTGGGTTTTAATTGTTCACTTAATTGGGATCGGAATGCTGTCAACCATTCTCGATGTTTAACAACTACCATGATAGTTAAACAAATTTATTCCTTTGCAGTAGGGAAAAATTGGCTTTACGCAAAACTGTAACCATAGAGCTTTCTACCAGCCATATATGCATATAGTATAGCTGTTTCATTCCATTACTCTCTATGTGTTACATTGCCAGCATATTCCATGTGCTGACCCGTTTTCGGGCTGCAACTTCTCATGTTGCAGACTTTTCAGACGACGAGTAAGGTGCTTTTAGGTCGTGGCCCTATACTCAGTGATGCCGTTGGAGTTGATGGACCCATCTACCTTCCGAGTCTTCCGCTGTTATCGTTATTAGATGGCCTTAAGCCATATTTATTGTAATAAGTTCTCTTTGAGACAACGATGTAATAAGTGTGTGATTGCCACTCTGCTATAAATCCTTCGATGTACTGTGTGGTGTCAGCATTACTGATCCAGGGATGACACCTGAGCACAGAGCACTTGATCCATTCGGGTCGGGTCGCTACAGAGATGGTATCAGAGCACAGGCTGACTGTAGGACACGACCACTAAGTTAAAGCCATAGATCACCATTCTCTTCTCATTTTCTAAACTCCTCATCTTTTCTACTCTTTTAGGATGACGAACGCGAGGATTAAGTACGTCCAACCGGATGAAGGCACACCATTTGGATTTCACCTGAAGGAAGTCACCAAGTACCTGAACATTGGATTACCAAGCTTCGCGGGAACCTTCAACGCCACTCTGCCTGAAGAGGAGCGCTGGAAGATTCAAGCTCACGTTCCGGGAAGGACATTCGCGCCAATCACGAAGCCCATAGATAGCATTTTCAATGCACCAACCTGGAGTCTGGGAAGGAGCATGGCAGCTCATATCACCACAGGACGCATTGGAGAAGTTTACCAAGAAGACCTCAAGGACACTATCTACCAGATTTGCGGATGCCGAGATGAACAATGGGAGTTAGTCAGCACCAAGAAGGATAGATCCATTGCATCTTTCATCCAGGAGTTAAACCAGCACATTCGACGCCACGAGAACCAGATGTGCAATGATATGATAGAGTTGAAGAATGCAACGGCAAGGATCATCGAGCTAGAAGGAGAACTGAAGTCTACACGCAAGGACTACATGGACGAGATCGTAGCTCTAGCAAGGCACAATGGCGATCTTAAGCAGGAGATTGAAGAACTCAAGAGGAAGTTAGCATCCCAGGAGGAAGACGAGTATGTCGCATGTCCGGACAACTACATCATCATCGACGACACCGATTCGGATCCAAGTGAACCCGACTTTGAAGACGAAGCTGGAGCAGATATCATGGAGTCTTCCATCGGTTCAAATTTCTAGATGACCACTAGATAATAGTAGTATTCCCCCATGTAAACATTATAGTTCGAGCACTTTTGCGATAGTTTTAGACCGATTGTAAGCCCTTGTTTGATTGAATGAAGTGATTTTGTGTGCATTTGCTCATGTGCATCGGGGTAGTATTTTCCCTTTAGACCTCACTCTATTCTTAATTCTCGTCTTTTCTAAACCCTCAGATGCCTCCGAGACGTGACAATGGATTCCCACCTGAGCTCACTCAGTTGATCCAGCAGCAGAATCAATTGATGCAGATGTTAGTCCAGAACCAATAGAACAACAACAACAACAACCCACCACCACCACCACATGTTGACCACTTAGCCCGTTTCCTTAGGCTGAATCCGCCGGTGTTTTCCAGTAGCACCGAGCCGATAGTAGCAGATGATTGGCTCCGCAAGATAGGAAGGGAGTTGACCACTGCAGGATGCACGGATGGTGAGAAAGTGAAGTTTGCCACTCACCAGCTTGACGGACCCGCGGCAGCATGGTGGGAGAATTTCATAGCCACTTACCCAGTCGACACTGTCACATGGGATCAGTTTCAGCAAGCTTTCCGCACTGCCCATGTTTCAGCAGGAGCTATGGCCCTGAAGAAGCGTGAGTTTTGCAACTTACGCCAAGGAGGAAGGACAGTTGGCCAGTACGTTGACGATTTCAGCAAGTTAGCATGGTATGCCCCAGATGACGTTGCTACGGATGCAGCTAAGCATGAGAAGTTTCTGGAAGGACTGAATGATGAACTAAGCATGAAGTTGATGGTAGCAAGTTTCAACAACTACCAGGAGTTGGTAGATCGTGCCATTATGATTGAAGGAAAGCAACAGCAGGTTGAGAACCGTAAGAGGAAGTATGGACAAGGGAAGTATAACTCTGGAGCCCAGCAGAAGCCCTGTTTTACCCCAAAACCGGGATTTCAGTTTCAGCATACCCATGGAGGAGGTAGTACGCACAACCATAATGGCCACAAGAATGGTAATGGGAATGGAGGAAGCAACGGCCAGAATTGGACCACCCCATCGACCCCAACCAAGAGAGACCTGAGTCAAGTCACTTGTTTCAAGTGTTCCAAGACCGGACATTATGCCAATGAATGTCCCGAAGGCCAGAATGGAAATGGCAATGGAAGCTCTGGGAAGAAGCCGAACCCTTTCAATAGGGGACAGGTGAACGACATTAATGTGGAGGAGGTTGAAGATCAGCCCGATGCAGTAATCGGTAAGTTTTTGGTTAAGTCATTTACTGCACTCGTTCTTTTTGACACTGGTGCACCGCATTCATACATATCAAGGGGATTTGTGGATAAATATAACCTGCCAACCCAAGCCCTTAGGTCACCCATGTTAGTAACCTCGCCAGGAGCAGAGTATGTGGCAAGTTTATGGTGTGATCGGTTACCATTAAGGATTGGTAACTACATTTTTCCCTCAGACCTAATAGTATTGGAATCTCAAGGATTGGATGTGATATTAGGCATGGATTGGTTATCAAAGAATAAAGGGAATATTGAGTGTGCTAGTAAGACAATTTTGCTTACCACACCAGAAGGAAGAAGGATCAAGTATGTATCCCGGCATGTGCCAAACAGGACACAAGTAAACTGCCTAACAGGAGTTGTGCAAGAAGAAGTACCAGTGTTAAAGGATTTTCCTGATGTATTTCCTGAGGAATTACCAGGCATGCCACCGGATAGAGACATTGAGTTTTTGATTGAGTTATTGCCAGGTACAGGCCCAATATCGAAGCGACCGTACCGGATGCCAGCAAAGGATTTGGTGGAAATTAAGAATCAGATTAAGGAGTTATTGGATAAAGGTTACATTCGCCCAAGTTCTTCGCCTTGGGGATCACCCGTACTTCTAGTGGAAAAGAAGGATGGATCATTAAGGATGGTTGTAGATTATCGGGGATTGAATGAAGTAACCATCAAGAACAAGTACCCACTGCCAATGATCAATGATCTGTTTGATCGTTTGCAAGGAGCTAAGGTGTTTTCCAAGATTGATTTGCGATCAGGGTACCATCAATTGAAGATTCGAGAGTAGGACATACCTAAGACAGCGTTCACCACAAGATATGGACTATATGAGTATACCGTTATGTCATTTGGATTGACTAACGCACCTGCCTATTTTATGAACCTGATGAACAAAGTGTTTATGGAGTTTTTGGATAAGTTCGTCGTAGTGTTCATTGATGACATCCTGGTTTATTCAAAGAATGAAGAGGAGCATAAGGAACATTTGCGTTTGGTTTTGGAGAAACTAAGGGAACATCAGTTATACGCCAAATTCAGCAAATGTGAGTTTTGGTTGAAGGAAGTTGGATTTCTCGGACACGTTATATCTGGAGAAGGTATAGCAGTTGACCCCACTAAGGTTGAGACCGTAACAGAATGGGAAGCACCAACAACAGTTGGAGAGATCTGGAGTTTTCTTGGACTCGCAGGATACTACCGGAGATTCATTGAGAACTTTTCAAAGATTGCAAAGCCTATGACTGAGTTGTTGAAGAAGGACACTAAGTTCAAATGGACTGAGGAGTGTGAGGCAAGTTTCCAGGAGTTGAAGAAATGCTTGGTTACCTCACCAGTATTGATTTTGCCAGATCAGACCAAGGATTATGAGGTGTATTGCGATGCTTCACGTCGAGGACTTGGAGCAGTGCTTATGCAGGAAGGAAGAGTTATTTCGTATGCTTCACGACAACTGAAGCCTCATGAGTTGAATTTTGCCACGCATGATTTGGAGTTAGCAGCCGTAGTGCATGCATTGAAAACTTGGAGACATTTCCTCATTGGAAATCATTGTGAGGTGTACACGGATCACAAGAGTTTGAAGTACATTTTCACGCAGAAGGAGTTGAACCTCAGACAAAGGAGATGGTTGGAGCTCATCAAGGATTATGACATGAGATTGCATTATCATCCCGGAAAAGCTAATGTAGTAGCTGACGCATTAAGCCGCAAGAGCCATGTCAATACGTTAATGACGGGGAAAATACCCAAGGAATTAGCAGAAAACCTTCATGAGCTATGTTTGGAAATAGTTCCGAGAGGCTATGTAGCAACATTGGAGATTCAGTCAACATTGATGGATAAGATCAGAGAAGCTCAGAAATCTGACAAGGAGATTGCTGCTATAAAAGAGAAATTGAGCGAAGGAAAAGCAAAGGGATTTCGTGAGGATGAGCACGATACCCTATGGTTTGAGGACCGTGTTTATGTGCCAAATGACCTGGAGATCAGGAAGTTGATTTTGCAAGAGGCACATGATTCACCGTATTCGATTCACCCAGGGAATACCAAGATGTATTTGGATTTGAAGGAAACATTCTGGTGGACCGGAATGAAGAAGGATATTGCAGCATATGTAGCAGTTTGTGACGTATGTCAGAGAGTAAAGGCAGAGCATCAGAAGCTAGCAGGATTGTTACAACCATTGCCGATACCCGAATGGAAGTGGGATAAGATAGGCATGGATTTTATCACGAGACTACCCAGGACAAAGGTAGGCTACGATTCGATATGGGTAGTAGTTGATCGTTTGACAAAGGTAGCACATTTTATTCCAGTTAAGACCACTTACACCAGTGCTAAGTTGGCAAAGATATACATGACTAGGATCATTTGTTTGCATGGAGTTCCGAGGAGTATCGTATCAGATAGAGGAACCCAATTTACCTCAAAGTTTTGGAATCAGTTGCATGAAACTTTAGGAACCAGACTAGAGTTCAGCACAGCTTTTCATCCGCAGACAGAAGGACAGACCGAGAGAGTCAATCAGATTTTGGAGGATATGCTGAGAGCTTGTGCACTAGATTATGGATCTAGTTGGGACGATAACTTGCCTTGCCGTATGCGGAGTTTTCTTATAACAACAGTTACCAAACAAGTTTGAAGATGGCACCTTTCGAAGCTTTATACGGAAGGAGGTGCAGGACACCGTTGTCATGGGACGAAGTTGGAGACCGCCAGTTGTTTGGACTAGATCTGATCAAAGAGTCTGAACAGAAAGTGAAGTTGATACGCGATAGGCTCAAGGTAGCCCAGTCCAGGCAGAAGAGCTACGCAGATTCTAACCGCAAGGAGACAGTTTACAAAACCGGAGACAGAGTTTATCTCCAAGTATCCCCACTTCGAGGAGTTAAGCGCTTTGGAGTTAAGGGAAAGTTAGCACCGCGTTTTGTTGGGCCGTATAAGATCTTGCAACGTATGGGAGAAGTCGCTTATAAGTTGGAATTACCAGAGGGACTGTCAGGAGTTCATGATGTATTCCATGTTTCTCAGCTGAAGAAATGTCATGCCGAGATGGCGGAGGTACCGCTAAGAGATAACGTGCCACTCGAAGCGATTCAGTTGAAGGACGACTTAACGTATGAGGAGAAGCCAGTCAAGATTCTCGAGTTTGCCAGCAGAGTTACTCGCAGCAAGGTTATCAAGTTTTGCAAAGTTCAGTGGAACCACCACTTAGAGGATGAAGCCACCTGGGAAAGAGAAGAAGATTTGCTCAAGGACCACCCTCACCTATTTTCTAGCCAACCCGAATCTCGAGGGCGAGATTCATCTTAAGGGGGGATAGGTTTGTAACATCCCAAATTTTCAATTTGGAATGTTATACACTAGATCATCATGCATATCATATTTTCCTGCATTTTGGTTGATCGAAATTTCACGCAACTCCAGGACCTTCGGAGAGAGTTGGAGATTTCGTTATTTTCATATTTGAGAGTTTTCTCGAACTTGAAAAGGGGATCATCTGATTTATTTATTTCATCTTCAATTATTTTTCCCAATATCACAATATGAGAGAGGGAATAATATGACTTTCCCAAAGTTAGGAAAAATGAAGATCTAATGAATAAATCAAATTTTGGTTTTGCCGGAGTTTTGTTTGCTTTTTGTTTGGATAGGGAAAAATGCGCATTTTCAAAAATTGCATTTTAGGCCCGGAGAAAATTTCATTTTGTTCGGCTCATTTTTAGGAGTCGGGGAAAATTTACTTTAGAAATTTTGGAGCTCGTTTAGATTTTCTTTTCTGTGTTTTTCTGCGCGCGTAACCGTTTAAAAAAAAGGAGCCAGGCCAGCCGGGCCAAGGCCCAGGCCAGCCGCCACCCCAGCCTCCCGTGCGCCAGGCGCCAGGCGCAGGAGCGCCAGGCCGCCGCCTCCCCTCGCTCAAGCCGAGTCCCAGCGGGACTCTGGCCGGTTAGCCCCTCCTCTTTCCTTTGTTTCGTTTTCCTTTTCCTACTCTATTTCTTGTCCCCTACCCCAAGAAACCCCCTCCCCTCACCAATATAAATACCCCCACCCCCCCCTCCAAAACATCAAATCAATCCCAAGCCCCACACCACCCCGTGCCTCCCCAAGCCGCGCCCCACCCCGCGCCCCTCACCACCAACGCCGCCGCCCCGCGCCCAACGCTGCCGCCGCCCAACGCCGCCGTTCGCCGGAGCCCCTCGCCGGAACCTCGCCG